>NC_036239.1:9114775-9170793 GCF_002742605.1 Olea europaea var. sylvestris
TTCTGGACGTGTTTTAGGGTATATATAGCGTATCCAAATTAGGTAAAAAAAAGAGTTGGAGTCAAAAAAGGAAACTGCAGAAAACCCCCCGAAATTTCTTCTATGCGACCGCATAGAAGGAACCTATGCGGTCGCATAGGTCATTTGAAATGCCCAATTATTTTCCCTGCATCCATCTATGCGACCGCATAGATGGTTACACTATGCGGTCGCATAGATATAACCAACTATGTGATTTTTACATTTTGGTCCCTGAACTTCCTTGTTGCTTCTCTTGACTTCTTTCTTCGATTTCTTCATCTTTTCAACAAATTTTATCTTCCAATTGATGATTGACACCATCAATTCTCATGCCACTCATTCGGCACATCTTTTGAGTATTTGTGCTTTAGTCCTCCAACTTTCAATTGTCTTCATTTCAGTCCCTCTTCAATACTTTCTTCTTCCAATTATTTTGCTTTGTCATTGAACTCATACTTGGCATGTTTTTACTCTCGTTTTGCATTTAGCTCAACTTCTCAATATTTGCACCTTTGTTCCTCGAACTATCACTTTGTTGCGTTTTGGTCCTTCTTCGGCTCTTTTCTCCTGAATTCCACAATTTCCATTGAAATACCTACATTGCATGAATTTAATAGGATTAAGCCACATTTCAACCATTTTATCCATGTTTAAGTCATGTTTGTGAACCAAATAAGTGTGTAAAAACATACTTATCAGTTGACTCAACTGAGTCTGCCTGAGTGGTCTGACTCGTACTGAGTCTGGCGAGTCGAGTTGACTCATTTTGATTCTAGCCGAGTTCATAATGAGTTTTAGTAACTCGTTTATTTCTTGCTTCTGTAGTGAAAGGCTGCTTACATTCCAGTAGTCTGGTCCCAATTTACATACTGAAATTTCTTACAACTTCGACTTCTGGTATACTTCTGAACCTTACCCTTTAATCTGTTACTGGTTTCTTGTTAATCTTGAAAGTGGTCATTAAGGTAAGTGATTCTCCTCTACCTTCCTTTGTCCAAGACCCCACTGAAGGTCTGAGAATCTGAGGGAGCAGTGGATTTATAAAAGATCACCACTCCTTAGACCTATTCATAGTTAACATTTGGTTTCATGAATTATTGTTAGATAGGAATAATTGAATTCTCCTATTATGTTCAGAAGTCTGCCAGTCTGTTACTTACAATTATCTGTCTGAATATATAAGCTAAAACTAGAAACATGGAATGGTACTAGGGATTTTAATCTCTGGCGCCAGAAAATGAGAGCACTGCTACTGCAACAAAGATGTGCTGCAGCCCTTGATAATACATGGGTTGCTGAAATTAGTGACTATAGGAGGAGAGAACTAGATGATATTGCATGGAGTACTATTTTTCTTCATCTGTCTTTAGGAAAGTGGGAGAAACCACTTCTGCTGAGGCGTTGTGGACAAAATTAGAATCACTCTACCTGACTAAATCCATGCCAAATAAATGTTATCTCTTAAGGCAATTTTACAACTTCAGATTTGACTCCTCATCTAACTTAGAATAAAATCTTAACAAATTCACTAAAATGATTCAGGACCTAGACAATTGCGATGTGGAAATTTCTAATGACCAACAAGTTGTTGCTCTATTAAACTCTCTTAGTGAAAGATATAGAGACATTAGAAATGCCTTAGAATATGGGGGCAAGATCTTACTGTGGATATAGTAACATCAGCCTTAAGAAATAAGGAACTTGAATTAAAATTTGAGTCAAAAGACTCAAAGTCAGGTGAAGGGCTTTATATAAGAGAAAAGTTGAATCACAATAAGAAACATAACCAATACAATACCAATCCTTATAAGAAGGGAAAATTCCCCACTTATAATGTCAAAGACAAGAATAAGAATCATGTGAAACCAAAGAATCAAACGAGAAAATGCTACTACTGTGGTAAAACAGGTCACTTACTAAAAGACTGTTTTAAGAAAATTTCAGACATGAAGGATAGAAATAACTTTGATGGTTCTGCAGCTGTTGCCTGCAAAAATGAATCTGATATCCAGGGGGTGGTTCTTGTTAATACCACCAAAAGAGACTTAAAAGAGTGGGTCCTTGACTCTGGATGCACATTTCACATGTGTCCTTCAAAGGAATGGTTCTCTGAGTCTGTTGACCTCAATGGAGGGCAAATTCAGATGGAGAATGACATGAGTTGTCAAATAGAAGGTATTGGTAAAGTTAAGTTGTTGTTAGATAACAACGATATTCTTGAACTAGAAAACACAAGATATGTTCCTGAACTCAAAAGGAATCTTATTTCCTTGGGAGAATTAGATGAGAAATACAATATCAATATTCACAAGAGTCTTATAAGCCTAAATTTAGGAGAAAATAAAGTTATCTCCTCTCCTAAAATAAATGAAATTTACACTGTCCATGTTGAGCCTGTCTTAAGTCAGCGTACCATTGCCTCAAACTATGAGTTTAACAAATCCCTACTTTGGCATAAAAGAATGGGACACATTTCAGAACAGGGATTAATCATCTTAAATAACTGAGATGTTTTGGAAAAGATAACATTGAGAAATTAGACTTTTGTGAAAACTGTTTGATTGGAAAACAGAAAAGACTACCCTTTAAAACTGGAATCCAAAAAATCACTTCTATACTAGATTACTTACATGCTGACCTTTGGGGTCCAGCATCAGTAAACACCCTAAGTGAATTTAGGTACTATTTTCTGATAATAGATGACTATTCAAGAAAAATATGGACATTTCTTTTAAAACAAAAGTCTGAAACTTTTCAAAAGTTTAAGCAATGGAAATCTATGATTGAAAATCAAACAAATAAGAAAGTCAAAGCATTAAGAACTGACAATGGTCTTGAATTCTGCAACATTGAATTTAACTCATTTTGTAAAGAGGTTGGAATTCTAAGACATAGAACTATAACATACACCCCTCAGTAAAATGGAGTTGCTGAGAGGATGAACAGAACCCTACTGGAAAAGGTAAGGTGTATGTTGTATAGTTCTGGACTTTCAAAAGCTTTTTGGAGTGAAGCTTTAAACACAGCCGCCTATTTAATTAATGGAAGTCTATCTAGTGTTATTGACTTTCAAGTTCCTGAAATGTTATGGTCTGGAAAAATACCTGACTATAGTAAACTCAAAGTTTTTGGCTGTGCTGCTTATTCCCATCAAAGTGAAGGCAAACTTGAGCCTAGATCCCAAAAATGTGTTTTCTTGAGATATGGAAAGGAAACTAAGGGCTATAGGCTTTGGGTTAAAGACCAAAAAGACTTTAAAGTAATAATAAGTAGAGATGTCATCTTTAATGAGAGTGATATGCCTTGTTTAAAATCTAAAGACTCTAAAATTTTTGAATCTGCACCAGAGAGTTTTCCCCTAGAAGTCTAACCTGAAAATGCTATAAATCAAGATGATTCTTTTGAGGTGGAGCACCCCCAATCTAAAATAAATAATGAAGAAAATGATTCTGAAAATGAATCTGAATTTTCAATAAATACTCTTGCTAATTATCAGCTAACTAGAGATAGGGAAAGAAGAACTATAATTCCCTCCACCAGATTTAATAATGAAAAGTTTGTCACTCTATTTTCTGCACTTGACTCCTTAAATTCTGAACCTACATCTTTTGATGAAGCCATTAATTCTCCTGATTCTAAGCTTTGGAAGGAAGCTATGGATGAGGAAATGGATTCTTTTATTAAAAATAAAACCTGGATTTTGGTCAACAGACCTAAGAATCGAAAGATTGTAGATTGTAAGTGGATTTTTAAAATTAAAGAAGAAGATTCAAACTCAGAAAATAAAAGATATAAAGTCAGATTAGTGACTAAAGGTTTCACTCAAAAGGAAGGAGTAGACTATAATGAAATATTCTCTCCAGTGGCCAAGTACACTACAATTAGAATCTTACTGGCTTTATCTGCTCACTTTAACTGGGCATTAGATCAACTTGATGTTAAAACAGCATTTCTAAATGGTGATCTTGATGAGACAATATACATGACTCAACCCAAAGGATTTGAAATTAAATCAAAATCAGAAAATGTTCGTTTGCTGAAAAAATCTCTTTATGGGCTTAAACAAGCTCCCGGGCAATGGTATTTGAAATTTAATTCATTTGTGCAGACTTTAGATTTTGTAAAAAGCTGTTATGACTCATGTCTCTTTTATAAAGGCTCAGGTGGAGCTGAATCAGTTTACTTGTTATTATATGTCGATGATATGTTGCTTGCTTGTCATGATAGAAATGAAATAGACTTCATTATATCAAAGTTAAAGTCTGAATTTGAAATGAGGGATTTAGGACAAGCTAAAAGGATTCTTGGAACGGAAATAGATAGAGATAGAGATAAGTACCTATTAATACTAAAACAAGAATCTTATGTGAAGAAAATTCTTGAAAAATTTTCTATGCTCGATTATAAACTAGTTACTCTTCCTATTGCTAATCACGTTAAACTGTCTAGTGAACAATCACCTAAAACAGATGATGAATTAAAAAGAATGGAGAAAGTACCTTATGCTAACACTGTAGGTTCTATCATGTATCTCATGGTCTGTACAATACCAGACTTAGCACATGGAATTAGTGTTTTAAGTAGATTCATGGCCAACCCAGGTGAAACTCACTGGCTTGCAATAAAATGAATGTTAAGATACTTAAAAGGGTCATCTGAATTAGGTCTAATGTATAGAAGAAGCAATGAAGATATAACCTTGAGGGGTTATACAGATTCAGATTTTGTTGGTGATTTAGATAGGAGAAGATCCATATCCTCCTATATTTTTACTTTGTGTAATGGATGTATAAGTTGGAAGTCACAATTACAAAAATTAGTAGCCTTATCATCTACAGAAGCTGAATATATTGCAGCTTGTGATGCTGTCAAAGAAAGCATCTGGTTAAGAGGTTGACTAAATGAAATTGGCTTTGCAAATAATTCTGTTAACATTTATACAGACAATCAAAGTGCAATACACCTAAGTAGGAATCCTGTATATCATGATAGAACCAAACATGTAGACATAAAATTTCACTTTGTGTGAAATATGGTCGAAAAGAGTGTGATCAAATTGGTTAAAATTCCTACAAAGTTCAAACCCTCTGATTTGGGAACTAAGGTACTGCATCTAAACAAATTTAAATTCTGCTTGAAGATTCTAAATATCACATGAAGGGGTGATAAATTTAGAACTTCAAGTATTGTTTATGATAAGGTTAACTGAGTTAAATTTTTTGTTTTTACAGGAATGTAGAGCAAAAACTAACTGATTTAGTAACAAGATTCATTAGTAAAGACTAAGATTCAACTTAACAAGGTGGAGATTGTTAAGAAATCTGGTCTACCTCATTAAATCTTGGGCTATTGGGCTACATTTATGTTGAGGCCAACAATACGAGAAATCGAGTTGCTGGCCCTTTTAATATATCGTATTTTGGAAACACAATTTTAGTCTCTAAAGGGAGTGTGAATCAGCCGTCCACGTGGCTACATTCCAGCCCTTCGATTGTGACTGTTGAACTGATCAGATATATACTTGACTTTGGCACTATTCACACTCTTTGGATCCTTCTTTCAGTCTCTTCGTCTCTCTCCGTTCTCTGAGTGAAAATTAGGGTTTTGATTTCTAATGTTGAAATCGATCTTTGTGATTGAAATGGTTGTTCTTAGTGATAGAATTTGGTTGTTTTGTACAATCGATAGATACTGCTTTGTGAGGTTATTTCTGTTGTGAAAAGAGGCGAGAGAAATACGAAGAAATCTGAGATTTCTTTGCACATTTGTACTGTTTCTTGGTTGATACTAGTGGATCTTGAGCCAAATCCCTTAGTGGATGCTCAACGGGTGATTAGGTCTCACGACTGAACATCCGGGCCCTTTCGAAGGTGAAAAATCTCTGTGTTCTTTCCTTTTTAATTTCTGCAACTTTTACTTACGGTTACAAATTCGATCCTCAAACTTGAAATGTTAAAAATAACAAAATACAATTGAAAAACTTATTCATAAAATTAGACATTAACCTAATAACGCATATACTGTCAACTTACTAGCAGACTCCTAAAGGTATCAAGACTCATTCAACTAAATAACAAATAACTAAACTAAACTATTATACATTCTATTCAATTCCTCTTCTAGTTGTGATTTTTTAAATTCAGACTTTGCAAAACTGTTTCAATAAAATATTCAATATATAAATTTGGTGCATGCTATTAAATAAAATTTAATACAAATAATAGGATTTTTATTGTTCTCCTTCGTCTATATTGTTCGTTATTGAACAAGTGGTAAATAATTTAGTCATTAAAAAAAGTCAACTATAAACCTGTTCCTGGACTACATGTGCATACTAGGAACAGTGATTTGCACAATCTTCTAATATAAATACAAGTAACCAAGTTGAAGGTAGGTCTAGCCAATTTTGTTGACTGGTTCATAAGGAGAGAAAATCAAGAACTGGCTTTTCCAGTGGGGATATGCGATGCTTTGGAGTTTGGTGTGAATGTGTGATGGCATATAATAGCAGTTGACCTTAAAAATAATTCATCTTATCAGTTGCATGTTTTCACGAAGTTGGACAATTGGTTGAAAATGAATATAGACATAGATAGATAGTAGATAGTATGTAAAAAATATGTAAATCTTGCACCAAAATGTTCAATCTCAGGAACAAGTGATTTGACGTCAAAAAAATCCAATAATATCTTATAAATCATTTATGGTGGAATTCGAGTTCAATGTGATTTTATGTGTTAGAAAGTATAAATTGAATAATGTTGAGGTGAATATATTACTAGATATAATAGAAATACTAGTCACAAAATAAATTTGCAAAAATTAGGTAAATATTGTTGGGAAAATAACTAGTTGCAGTAATGTTCAGAACAATAAAATACAGAAATATATAAGACTTATCGTCCGATCAAGTCTCGTGACAGCACGATATCCTAAAATGAAATTGCCCGTCGATAATTGCTGCGACCTCCGTAGACAATCACTCCCAGGATACAACGATCGTAAACCACTTGTGCAGCAATCACGAATGATTTTTCTAGAACTCTTAATTGTACTCCAAAATATATGTAAAAACTCGAATATAAGAAATTCAGAATATGAAAAGGATGATTGATGCAAGATGATTTTTCTATTTTTTTTTTTTTTTTTTGTATGTATTTTTTCCAAAACGAGATATGGGTTTATATAGGCAAGATGGAAGTAACAGTCTTCACCATGTTAATGCAGAATTTTAATGACTAAGTAGTGAGTGTTTTAATGACTGTTAGTGGGTTGTTACAAAAACAAACAGTCAGAAAATATTGGCTAGTTTTACCATTAAATAATAAAGAAAAAAATAATTTATTTTAGTCAAGGAAGTCCAAGGCTCCAAGGCCCCAATCAAGACATTTTAATATTTGCATGGAGAATGACTCGAACCCCTGACATCCCACACAAATGTCACATTTCCCACCACTTTGACACTTTATCTAATTTGATTATTTTTTTCACATTTTATATTTATACCATAAATATATAACAAATACAATGGTGAAGAAATTATCCTGCGATTAAATGGTATTGCATATAAGTAATATAATTATTAATAAAGAATCGAAATCATAAGACTAGTAAATTCAAGATAAACACACGAGCAATTTTGATTTACTTATTTTTAATTATCAACTAAATTAAACAAAAGCAAAACTTAGAGAAAAAAGGCACTTGTATCCCGAATTACCATTATTAACATACTTTAATCCTCAATTAACTGTTATCATTAATTCTTGAGTTATGTTGACAATTGATATTTTTCTGTGTGTTAATTTTCTCTCTCCGAATAAATTAAATCAATTTTTACCTACGACCTATTAAGGGAAAATTTTTTACATCGGTTAAATACCGAAATATTGACCAACTTAAATAGATCTTGGGTCACTTCTCTTAATAAGGTTGACCTTATTAAGATGGACCTCAAGTCTTAAAATGGTATCAGAGTCCAATAAGTTCCAACGAGCTATTCGATCCGATTAAATCTCAAAAATAAGCACACGGATTTCAAGATTGACCTGCTCAAAAAGAGCTACTATCTTGCGAGAGCATGTTAAGGAAATAAATCGCACATCGATTAAATACCGAAATATAGACCAATTTAAATAGATCTTGGGCCACTCCTCTTAATAATGTTGACTTTATTAAACTGGACCCCAAGTTTTAACACGACCAACTATATCTTTATTACGGAAGTGAATACATAAAAATGCAAGTCAAAACTGGAACATCAATAAAGATCACACTAAGTATAGAAGTATGTCAATCTCTCATAGGAACTAGTATTGTTTTCTATTGCCCCGCGGGATATAGTCCAGTGGTGCAAAAGATAGGAGTGAGATTATCTCACGTCTTGCTGACAGCCGCGGTGTAGGAGTTCGATTTCTAAGATATGGAATTAGACTCCTTGTAAGTGTAGTGTACAGACAGCTCCTGTTCCCTAACCTGTTGGGGTACATCCCGCGATTTACCTCCCCAAAGCTCTAGAGGCAGGACTGTGAATGTCCTCAATATTGGGGTTCAACCTTTTTAGCATTGTTTGCTATTGAGTTAGGACCTTGATTTACCTCTTGATATAATCAAGAATTTCAAAAAATAATCCTAAAATTGACCAAATAATAGGACAACAGTTACTTTTCGTTTGGCCCAGTTAATTTTCATTACATCTAATTTTCTTGGGTCAACATTTGCAGGCCATTGGGACCCACAGAATACATGGGTGCAGCATAAAGTACTGTGTTCCATTTGAATATGAATTTACTATATTTTAGGCCACCAATGACAATACTGCCCTAATATTGTTTAAACGTTGAATGGCTCAATGTCAATCATCCTTGTATTGTCAACGGTTGTTTTGGTATTATTAAGCTCTGGCATGTGATTAGAGTCATTGACAAAGTTGATCATAGACGTGTGCAAGCTAGTGGGTTGAAAATTGTGGAAAATTGAAAATTAATGGGGGCGTAATTAATTAACAACCAATCAACCAACAAGAATTTAAATTAGCAACGAGTAATTTATTGAATTAAACAATTGGAAAGACTCCTTTAAAACCCTATCAACAAAAAGTTTATCCTTATCATGTATTGATTACAAAATATAAGATAAAGAACGAATACATAAGATAGATAATTTTGGAAGAAATTATGTGACAACTCTTAATCTCAACTCTCTTCAATAATTTTAGACAGCACATTCTTTAAAAATCATCCAATCATCTGAAGGATGTATCATAATTTTGCTAATTTGATGTATAATGATATATGAGACCCTTATTCGACCTAGATCATATCTTAAATATTCAAAACGTCCTTGATTAAGTCGAATATCAGAAATTTCTAATTCTGAATCGGTCTAAGCCGATGTCGCAATTTGCAAACCATGAGCTCCAATTTTGCCCAATTTCAATGACTTTTATTCACAATTCTGAATTGCAATATGTATTTTGTGCCGACTCCTAATTTAATTATCTTTTTAATGGTACATCATTTACTTTATTAAAATCTTAGCACCAAACTTTATAATCTAATTCTAAGCTTCCTTCCCTTTGCATCAATCATCTTCAAGTAGAGTTTTTCCAACAAAAGAAAGTACAATAAAAAGTGAGTAGAAATGCGCTCGATTAATCATAAAATAGAGAATTTTATGAAAATGTTTTTATATCTTTTAGATTTCTTAAACTTTGTAAATATCATAGAAATCAAATTGAGATTGAAAGTTCTTAAAACCGAAAATAGAGAATTTAATTATTCCTCCATTGACATATCTATAAACAGCATTAAAGTCATTGCGGAGACTGTACAGATGACACTAACGTGAAACTTGGGACAAGATGTGGAATATATTAATCTTTTCGAATAAAATCTGAATAAAGTCATCGCGGAATTCTATTGTACAATGACCATTCACGTAAAACTTGGTACAAAGATGTGGAATAAATTGGACTTTTCCAATAAAATCAAAAACGGTGGTTGAAAAGAACATCTTCAATAATAGTGCAAGGTTGTGCCACTTTGACACAAAAATTGTAACAAATGCTGTGACATAATTCCAGCTGACAACAGATGATTTGATGAAAAAGTTGACTATATTTAAAAAAATCCAACGATGGGATGCCATATGACATTATATCAAAAATTATGTTAACCAATATGTTCTCGTAACATAATTGATATGCAAGAGTTGTGCCACTTTGATAGAAATATTGTAACAGATGTAGAGACATAATCCCAGTTGACAACAGACTATTTAATGGAAACTGTGTTTAAAACAATCCAATAATGAAAATCGAGGGGAACATGGATGGCTCAGATTATTATCAACATGATAATAATCTCTGGTTCTCCGAACACGACATGATATATAATTCCAAAAGGTTCCCCTTGAAGTTACCAGCTGGTTGGGTGATTATAATCCCATATAACTTTAATTAAGAGGAAACAAAGTTTATTTACATCCAGTAAGTCAATATATATCAAGCAACATGGAATAAAATAAATGTAATATCAAAATTTAAGCGTTTCTTCTGAAAACCAATGGGTATACAGCGAGGAAGGGTCTAATCTTTTTTATGTCTCATTCTCAGAATTGAATTCTTAAACATTCCTCAGGCTTCTCATGAATTCTTCTTCCTTTTTCTTTGTAAAAACAAAATTAATTCTAAAATAACTGCTTCAGATTCTAATTCATGCAGATGAAGTATAAAATCATAAAGATAACTACAAATTACTTTGGTCTTAAATATTGAAAGGCTACAAATTTTTCGACAAAGATTTATTATCAAGGATTAATTCATTTCATCCAGCTGATTCAAGAAAAGATTTGTAAACATTATTTTCAATTTTGAAAGGAAAGAACAAGATTCATGTAAACTTAACCTCTTTATATTATATATTTGAGGTAAACTTAGCATGATAATTATTCAAAAGCTTTAAAGGAATCCACCGAGTCCACCAAGGGTATCAAGCAAACCTCCACCACCCATTAACGATTGCAGTATGTCTAGCCCGCCGCCTCCGTCAACACCACCATTATTTATCAATGCTTGCAAGAAGTTCTGCCCTCCTAAGTCACCACGAAAAGCATCGAAATTAGGGATGCTGCCACCACCGAAAGCATCCAACCCAGGGATACCTCCACTGCCACCACCAAACGTATTCAAATCAGGGATCCCGCCACTTCCACCACCGTTAATATTAAGGTTTGAAAACATTTGAAGCAGTTGTTCCGATCCTCTGTCACCTCCGCCTCCAGTGGCAGGCATCAAAGTCTGCAAGTAATTCTGTTGGGCATTACTGTATATTTGTTGAAGTGTCTGAAGGAAGACTTCATTGTTCTGTCTATTCCCATAAGTGGGCATAACCGTAGCAGCAGGAATGCCAAAACTGACATTGCTTTGAGGTTGAAAAGATGTAAATCCTTGAGGTATCGGAACCTGAGGCTGAAAAGACGTAAATGCTTGAGGCATCGGAGTTTGAGGTAGAAAAGATGTAAATGCTGCTTGAGGCATCGGAGTCTGAGGCTGAAAAGACGTAAATGCTTGAGGCATCGAAGTTTGAGGTAGAAAAGATGTAAATACTTGAGGCATCGGACTTTGAGATTGAAAAGACGTGAAATTTACAGGGTTTTGTTGCATATGAGACACTTGAGGTGAAGACGGTGGAGCACCCTCTGCGCAATTCAAATGCGCATCAAATCCACACGAGCTACACCTGTAAAGCCAGAGATTTGAGCCACCTTTTCCGCATATATCACAGCAAAAACTCTTCGTAGGATAAGGGCATTCAAAAGTAAGATTGAGCTTGTGTGGATGAGAGGCATGAGCGAGGGATAACGGCATAACGGAACAAAGTATGTGCAAATCAATGGTGCACTCTTTGCAGTGGTAGGAAAATCCATTGCCAACTTCCCCACAAGCATCGCAGTTGAAGGCTCCGTTCGGATACACAGGCTTCTGAAGTAGAGAAAAGGCATGCTGTTTATGAAAAGGATGAGAGATTTTCTGAGGCATTTCGGCACATTTTTTGTGAAGGAAATAGTTGCAAGTTGTGCAATTGTAGGTCAATCCAGAGACCTGAAGCGTGCATCCTGAACAAGAAGAAGATTGGATTAGGGTATGTTGGGTTTGATAATTGGACAGCTTCAGAGGGTGTGGATGACTAAAATGGTTTATTGTAGTTTCATTTGGAGTTTCAGAGCTTATCTTCCCCATCTCTCTCTCCCTGTGTTCTTTTACTTGCTTACGTCCATCAATTTGTAGAGGTTAAGTAGGGATAGCAAGATTGATGAAATACGCGTTAAAAGCCAACAGCGAAATTTGATTACCTAAAAATAGTAGAAAAGGCATTGACTTCATGCTTGCGTGGTGGCAAAAGAGCCTAACTGTTCGGACCGCTCTGCCTTGACTCGAAAAAAGCTCAAGTCAAGTCGACTCAGAGCTCGTTTGTACGAGCCAAGGCTCGGACCAAAACTTAAAAATGAGATTTCGTCCAAGCCCGTGTCAGTCCGTGAGCCGTGCGAGTCCATATGTATGTTCATCTGACCCTCTTCTTTAAACCACTTGTATAATGAATTTTTTTAGTTTATAAATTAATGACCACTTAGTTTGTAAAATTCAACAATTTGCATAATTACTTTCATAGTTTAAAATTAATTTTGTAGTCTATAAATTAATGATCAACTTTTCTTATATTTGAGTAAAAAAAATTGAAAAACCCTTAAGTTGGCTCGACAAAGACTCGAGTCAAAGCCCGAGCCAAGTCCCGGCTCACTTTGAGCTCGAAAAGCTCGAGCACCAACTAAGCTCAACTCATTGTCATCACTCAGAAGTTTATACTATAATGAACCTTGTTCGGTATAAATTACAATCTAAATTTTAATTTAAGTCAAGTCGATAATTAATTTTAATTAGACATTTCATGGGATCAACACAAATTTTATCACTTTTTATTAAATCTACTAAACATTTCATTTTTATTTCCATCAAACATGTGATACATGTACTAACTAAAATAAAAAAGCATGCTTAGTTTCAATTGTTTAATGCAGTGGAGGCCGAGAATTTAAATCGCCTATCACAAATTATTGTTCGAGTCAATGTCAACCCTACGCGGTTGCGGACCACATTGATCAAGTAAAATAAGGTCTTTGTACACTGCAGTTAAAAAGTAAGCAGAAATAAACAATTTCAACATTTAAAAAAAATAAAATAAAATAAAATCACTCTCGTAAAAGGGACCATTCCTTTTACTAAGCTTTTAACAAATACAAAATTTACTATCTCTCTCCATCCTTATTTTTGTTCGAAAATATGGAGGAGAAATGGAGTAGAGACAAGAATAATATCACAATAATGCAACAATAAAAATAATTAACATCAGAAATTTGATAAAAACAAGATCGAAGGTTCGAACGTATAATCGCTATCCTCAAACTATATTTGCCTCCACTCGGGATTGATTAAGATACTTAAAGATTTTGGCAAACGGTTCGTAGGATTATATCAAGCCTTGTACATGATCTAGCACTATAGCACAAGCGCGACCCTTCAAAACTTTAAGAATACAATGAAAAAAAGAGTATGAATGTGAATCTAGAATTTGATCTTTGATATTTGAATGAATATGGATCACAAATGTTTCTCACTTATTTTTTGGTTTGAAATGCATCACTTATATATAGGCCAACACCAATGTGCACGAATCGGTGCCAAAATAGGTTGAAAAGCCACCACAATACGGAGTTGTAACAGTAGGAAACTGACCTCCAACGGTCAATTTTGTATAACTATGCGACTGCATAGTATCAATCCATGTGACTGCATAGAACAACCCAAAGAGGCCCCAAAATTCCCTGCAATCGGTCATGCGACTGCCTAGTATTAATCTATGCGATAGCATAGAACAAAGTTTTGCCTCTAATACCGTTTTTGTCTTTTTCTTCATACTTATTCATTCCGTTTCATTTTTTCTTGAATGTTGAATAATATTTCAACAATTTTATCTAAATTTAATGATTTAAACTAAAATACTTTTAAAATCTCAATATGACCCACATCCAAACACAGCCCACCTAAATCTTGCCACAGACCATGGAAGGTTACCGGGTGCGCGTTTTGAGTGGGACCATTTTCAGATTTTAAAGAGTTTTAATTTGGTGATGGATGAATTTAAATTATTGTTCTTTCTCAAATTAGTTTGATCAAAATGGAGGAAAGTTTCAACTCGTGTAAATAAGTAATGACTACAATAATGATAGTTTATCGTCTCCATGGTCGATCGTGATCAGCATGTGTCATTGCCAAGTAATAAGACTCGACTGTTTTAAGAAATAATAAATTATTTTTGATTTTAGGTTTTCTTCTATATTTTGACAAAAAAAAAAAAGTTTGGTTTTACATTTTAAAAGAATGGTTCGAAGTTCAAACAACACCAATTATAAACTATTAAACACTAAAGTATATGAAGAGAACGATCCTACGTCTATTGTTATCCAAAGTGCAATTTAAAGAGAATTGTATGAAAAGTGGTCCAAAAGGCGGGTAAGGCCAATCTTTTCAAACCCAGCCCCAAGCATCAATCAGATAAATGTCAAAGGTCAAGGATCGATAGATTCAATAGGAATTCAAAAAATAAAAGAAATATAAACTATATACTATAAAAAAATTGGCATTTTTTCTCCTGACTCTCTGTCTCATCTTGTCGAGAGGCTTCCTAAAGGTTCTCATCAAATTAGTGCTAGTTCACATCAAACTAGGAGCGCCCAGTCCCCCCAAGCCCAACTTTATTTTTTGAGGGTAAAAAATTAATTTTTTTTTCCTTTTTTTTTTAGATATTAGTTCCGAACTTAAAAACCTTTTTGGTCCTGAATTCGACAGTGCATCAAACTAGTGATGATTGGTAAGGTTTTCATCTATATTTGATAAAAAATAAAAAATAAAAAAATTGTAATTTAGTTTTAAATATTAAAAGATTGGCTAGTGATGATTGGTAAGGTTTTCATCTATATTTGATAAAAAAAAATTGTAATTTAATTTTAAATATTAAAAGAATATAATGTGACATTAAAAGAGTGGGTTGGGGGGGGGGGGTTAAAACGGTGGTTCAAAGTTCAAACAATAGCAATCCTAAATTTATTAAACACTATAGCATATGAAGAAAATAATCCCACATAAACTGGCGTCCAGAAGGCCACTTGACGAAAATTTTGTAAAAAGTGAGGCGTAAGGGGCATGCCATTGTTTTCAAACCTAGCCCAGGTATCAACCCAACAAATGTAAAATGTAGATGGTCAAAAGATTCAATCCAAAAAGAATTGGCAGAAAAAGAACCATAAAAGAAATATAAATACATAGAGTGATGATCTAATAAGCAATTATGTTCATCTTATATTGAGCATCGCTCAGTGACATGACATATTAATTCGTTGATAAATAAATTAATGGTGGATATCAACATTTGAATTACATTTATTATCCACTAATGAATTGATATGTCGTATAACCAATACTTAGTATAAAATAAACTTCGGTGCCCATTAGATCATTTATATATACTATGAAAAATTAGGGTGCGTTTGATTTGCATTTTTGTTTTCAGTTTTTAGTTTTGAATTCAGTTTTAGTTTTTTGTTTTGAGGGACTATTTTCGAATTATAGAAAATGAGTTTGGTTTGTCATTTTAAAAAACGGTTTCTCAATACAGAAAACTAAAAAAAATGCATTTGGTTTAAAATTTTTAGAATTTTTTTATGACATTTATTCAATTAATTTGATTATTCAATAAAAGATAATAATTTTATGCCAATATATTACCAGATAATATATATTTTAAATTGGGTGAATTTACTATTTTTCTTGCTACAAAAATAAAGTAATAAATAATAAATTTATAGACCAAAAATAGAAATTGTTGTAAAGAAAATAGCTAGTTCGTCCTTCGTCCTTCATCCTTCTAGATGTATTTTGTTGTCACTTGGACAGTAAAAAGGGAAATAATGGTTCTTTCAAACTTTGATGAACGAAAAAAAAAAAAAAACAATAATGGAAATTTGTAGGTTTTAAAATTATTATGTTTCACTAAATTGTATCAGATTACAACATTTTATTTTAAAAGTACTGCTGAACATACCCTGGGTTAAAAAAAATGCATGTTTTGAGCATTTTTCGCATTTTGAATTTTTTAACTGAAAATATTCAGACTGGAAAAAAATCGTTTTGAGTTTTTAGTTATAAATTTTTCCTTATTTTCAAAAACGTATTTTCGAAAACGACAGACCAAACACGTTTTTGACATTTTCGAAAACTAAAAACAGAAAACGGTTAGAAAATAGCAAATCAAATGCGCTCTTAGCATTTTAGTGTGTTTTCAAAATAAAGTTATATGAAAAAGAGTAAATTGGAATGAAAAAATAAAATCAAATTTAAGATACCAATAATTTATTTTAGTCTTTAAGTTTTCTGCTAGACTTGAAAAGGGGAAAAAAAAGAAAAGTTAGTTTTACATTTAAAAGATTGTAATATGATATTTCAATTTAAAATTCCAGTTTAAAATAATGGTCCCTCTATCTTTTATATTTTTTGATCAATGCTAGTTTGGAAAACATTGGCCTTACCCCTTTTGGCCCACTTTAATACAATACTCTTTTCGGAGTTTAGCCCTTCATTGAGCTTATGTTTTGACATCATTTTAATCACACATTCTTCAATAAAATAATATTACATGCAAACTCAAAATTTTTTCTTATTTTTTAACCATACATTTCCCATCAATACACTATTTAAAAATTCATTTTTTTATAAAAATGTGGATATGTGTGTGTGTGAGAGAGAGAGAGAGAGATAAAAACAATCCCGCATCCAGTGTCATTCAAAAAGCCCCTTAAACAGTATTGTATAAAAAGTGGGCCAAAAGGAATAAGGCCAATGTTTGCAAACCCATCGACTTTGGAAAATATGATGGATCAAAGGGCGAAAAGATTCAATCGGAATCGAACAGATAGTAAACAAACAATAAAAGAAATATAAATATATATAATTAAAAATTAGCATTTTAGTGTGTTTTCAAAATAAAATTATGTGAAAAAAATAGAGTGAATTGGATAATTAGCATTGATTTTGTGAACAAAGTTGATGAGGAAATTGAAATATTCTTAGTTAAGTTGAAATCAAATAATTTAAATAAATCATATCGTACTGAAGAGAGCAAAGCAAGATTTTGTTGGACGTCAAAAGTGCGATGCAATGATAATTTATGCAAGCTAAGCAAGACTTTTGAAGCGTTATTCAAAGTGCCATGAAACATCATTACACGTTTAAGACTAACCTATCAATTTAACCCTTAACTTTAATAATTTTTTTTTTTTTATTAATGCATTGCATATAGAAAATAGAATTGCATATTACTCAGAGTCATGTTCCCCATGTTACTCAGAGTCATATTATTATTATTCCCATGTTACTCAGAGTCTTATTATTATTATTATTATTATTATTATTATTATTATTATTATTTGTTGCTTTTCACGTATAATAGAGATATTCTACCGAACAAGTAAGAAAAATATAGTAAATGAAGATAAAAGATCAAATATCAAAGGAGAGACATCATATACACAACGAATATTAATAACTCTTCTTTAAATTTATTTTGTGCTCATATTGGCAATGTGTATTTTTAGTTTTGGGGCATAAATTAATTAGGCATATTCGTTTGTTTCTGTGACATGTTTAAAAATTTTGAATTTATTTATTTTTTTGTACTTTCTTATTTTATCATTTTATGTGGGTTTGTAAATTGGATACCCTTGTCAACTAAAAATTATGGTTGTTTGAAATTATTTATGATGCATAAATTGTGATTATTAATGTAATTTTATGCTAATTTGATACTTCTTCATGTTAGATCGTATTATATTAGAGCAATATTCATAATAATTATTATACATTTTGAATTGATATATTGATAGAATATGTCAATTGATTTTGAAGTTAGATTAACGACCGATATCATAATTAAAAATACAACTACTTAATCAATTGAAAGAAATAGTTTGGATATGGTTGATATGGTATTGAGAGCTATTTAGATAAGTGTTGAAAATATTGTGTGGTGTTTTTGGCGAACAGGTGGAACATGGGGGTTTGATCTCAAATATTTTTCAAACCAATTCTACTTAATTTAGTCAACCCACAATATATCTACATGAATTAGAATAAGTCTTAATCAATAGCATTCTTATAATGATTGTAACAACCGTAAAAGTGTATCTCTACCATTTTATCTAAATTGCATATTTTTACTACTAGGTATAAATAACTCACCTCTTGACATAATTATCACAAATTAATGAATTAGTGATCATATAATTCAAATCATTAAGAATGGAAGTACAAATAATTCACAACACAAGTGAATATTAAATTTTAAAATTAAAATTGAGGTACAAAACAAGATTGGTATCATAACTAATCAATTAGTTACACATTACGTGAGAAGAAAAATACAAGAAAGAATGAAAATACATGATCGAATTTTAAGAAAAAATGGAAAAAAGATTAAAAGCTTGCTCCCAGACTCTTATTATAAAAACCTTAAAACTATAGCATCTTGATTGATTTATTGACTTTTCTCTCCTTTTAAGTTCTCTTGTCTTGTAATTGATATGACATTTTTTTTAAAAATAATCTAAGAGGCTCATTTGACTTGTATAAATTGTTATATAGGTTTGTGTAGCCCATGAGGAAAAAGCCCAATCCTCCTTATTTTAGGTCAACAAAAGTGGCCACATATTTAAAGTCTAAAAAACCATGGTTGCATGATGAGAGAGATAGACAAAAACTATGGCTTTCAATTTGTGCGAGGAAAATACAAAGGCTACCACTGTGAAAAGTCAAAAATGGTTGATACAATTGTGAAATAAGGGTTGTGGCTATTGGAAGAAGAATTAGAGAGAAACTGCTACTGGCGACTGTTGGAGAGGAAATAGAAGAGGGATAAAATATTTTTTTCTCTCAATTTAAGTGTGGATTCTTTTTCCTTCTCTACATAATACAAATTGGGATTTTTTCTAAAATATATTTTGGGTACTTCATAGGTGTTGTAGCCAAAGTGGATTCTCACGAATTTAATCAAATTGGTGATTTATGGTAAGATAAATTATTTTTTTAGAGATTAATTATTATGGTATTTCCAATTTGTTGAGAATTCAAGTTTTGGGGCATAAACTTGAATATTGTAATCTATATTTTTATCATGGTGGATTCTGGTTGGAGTTGCCTCCTAGTTTTTTTCCTTTAAACTAGAGGGTTTTTTCGACGTAGAATTTGGTGTTGCATTTTGCTTTGATTATTTACTTGTATATTTAATCACTCTAGTTAGTTTCTTTGATTGGTGAATTATTCTTGCAATAAGTGAAATTGCTCAACAAAGTGGTACCAGAGCTCAGGTTGTGTGGGTATGATTTATTGCGGGAATAATTGGAGAATACATCGGGCACTATGATTAAATTATCGGTTTCAAATTATTCTATTTAAAAAGCCTATAATGGAGGATATCCTTTATTGTAAGGATTTACATGAACCTATTGAAGGTAATGGTGCTAAGCCAAGTAATATGAGTGATAGTAACGAGAAGAAGATGAACAGGAAAGTCATTGGATATATTAAACAATGGGTTGATCTTAATGTATTCCATCATATATCTCAAGAGACGGATGCCCAAAGTTTTTGGGAAAAATTGGAGAGTCTCTATGAGACGAAACTACTTAAAATAAAGTTTTTGCTATCAGAAAACCTGTAAATCTGAAGCTAAAGGAGGGAAAATCAGTTGCTGAGCATTTGAGCGAATTCCAAAACTTGACAAATCAGTTGACCACAATAAAAATAGTGCTAGATGATAAGATGCAAGCACTTTTAGTTCTGAGTTCATTACATGATAGTAGGGAGACTTTGGTGGTATCATTTAGTAACTCTACTCTGAATGGTGTGTTTGAACTTATTCCTGTTAAAGACAGTTTGTTTAATGAAGAAATAAGAAAGAAAGACTTGGGTAGAAATAATGCACATGCTTTTATTACAGAGAACAAGATAGGAGTAAAAGCAGAGGTTCTAAGGGACGTGATAACTTCAGATGTCAGTCAAAAACAAGAGAAAATATCAAATATTTTTATTGTGATAAACAGGGTCATAAACATTGCATGGCTTGGAAAAATAAATTGAAAGAGGAAAAAATTCAGAAGAAGATGATCAGAATACAATAGCTAGCGCTTCAGATGAAGAACTAGTGGTAGCAGTTTTTTTCCCTGAAGATGAGCATTTTGTCATGTTACAGATTCATTTGTTGAATGAGTTATTGACTCGGTGGCTTCTTACCATGTTACTACAAGACGGGAGTTCTTCACTTCAGATAAATCAAGTAACTTTGGCAAGGTGAAGATGGGTAACAACAGTGTTGCCAGTATTGTGGGAACTGGTGATATCTGTCTTCAGACAGATATTAGATGCAGCTTGAAATTGAAGAATGTGCGACATGTTCTTGACATGTGCCTGAATTTGCTATCTACACTTCTTTGATGAAGCAGTGTATGATAGTTATTTTGGCAGCGGAAGATAGAAACTAACAAAAGGATCTATGGTATTTGCTAGAGGAAATGTTTGTTGCACAATTTACAAGACACAAGTAAAGGTGTGAAGTGAAGCGGCAAATGCAACCGAAAGTGATTCTTCACCAGACTTGTGGCACAAGCAGTTGGATCACATGAGCAAGAAAGGATTACAGATTTTGGCAAGAAAGCCCCTCATTCCTTTTACTAAAGGTACATCATTAAATTCTTATGATTATTATTTATTTGGTAAATAGCATAGAGCTTCCCTTCAAAAATCCTCTGGTAGAAAATCTAATATTTTGAATTTGATTTATTCTGATGTGTGTGGTCCCATTGAGGTAGAATCCTTAGATGGTAATTATTATTTTCTTACTTTTATTGATGATACTTTACGAAAGTTGTGAGTGTTCTTTTTAAGATCAAAAGATCAAGTTTTCCAATACTTCAAGAAGTTCCATGCCATGGTGCAGCGGGAAAGTGGAAAATTTTTGAAGTGTCCACGCACTGATAATGGATAGGAATACATGTCTAAGGTGTTTGAAGATTACTGCTCAAAACATGGTGTTAGACATGAGAAGACAGTTCCTAATATCCCACAGCACAACGGTATTGCAGAGTACCATTGTAGAAAAGGTTAGAAGCATGTTAAAGATGGCTGGGTTACCAAGTCATTTTAGGATGAAGCAGTTTGAACGTCATGCTACCTAATCAATCGGTCACCATCAATTCCTTTGGATTTTGAGATTCCAGAAAAATTGTGTACAAGAAAAGATATTTCTTATTCTCACTTGAAGATTTTTGGGTACAAAGCATTTGGACATGTGGCTAAGGAATAACGGTTGAAGTTAGATGATAAAGCTAGTCCTTACATTTTTGTTGGCTATGGAGATGCAGAATTTGGCTATAGATTATGAGATCTAGAAAAGAAGAAAATAGACCGAAGTAGAGATGTGATTTTTCATGAAAATCAGAAGTTGGCAAATTTTGAGAAATCTAGGATTCAAAGACGTGTTGATAAGGGTGTTATTGACCTTACACCTACCTCTTTGTCTCCAGATAGTGTCACTAAGGAGGTAGAGACACACGTTGACAATCATGTTGATGAGTCAACAGGGTTTGATGATGATGATGATTTAGAGGATGTTGAATAGGAAAAACATGTTACTATGTCAGAACCTCAAATCAGAAGATCTAACAGGGAGCATTGTCTATCAACCAGGTATCCAGCATCAGATTATGTGTTAGTTACTGATAAGGGGGAGCCAGAATGCTTTCAGGAGGTACAATCTCATAAGGACAAACAGAACTGGGTGGAAGCTATGTAGGAAGAGATTAATTCTTTGCAAAAAAATAACACTTATGAGCTAGCAAAGCTTTCTAAAGGTAAAAAGGCATTGAAAAATAAATGGGTGTTCAAGCTGATAAAAGATGGTAAAAAGCTAGTGGAGTATAAAGCTCGATTGGTGGTAAAAGGTTTCGATCAAAAGAAATGGATTGACTTTGATGAAATATTTTCTTCTGTTGTCAAAATGACTTCCATTCGAGTGATTTTGGATTTGGTAGCTAGTTTGGATCTTGAGTTTGAGCAGTTAGATGTCAAGATCGTCTTTCTCTATGGAGATTTGAAGGAAGAAGTCTAATGGTTCAGCCAAAGGATTTGAAGTAAGAGTAAAAGAACATATGGTTTGCAAGTTGAAAAAGAGTTTGTACGGGTTGAAACAAGCTCCAAGATAGTGGTATAAGAAGCTTTATTCCTTTGTGGTGGGTTATTGTTATATCAGGACAGATGCAAATCATTGTGTTTATGTCAGAGAATTCCATGGTCGTAACTTCATCATCCTTTTGTTGTATGTAGTGACATTTTGATAGTGGGACAAGATGTTTAGTTGATCCACAGTTTGAAAGTAGATTTGTTCAAGTCGTTTGACCTGAAGAATCTCAGACCAACAAGGCAAATTTTGGGGATGCCTATTCGTCTTGATAGAAAAGCCAGAAAGTTATAGTTATCACAAGAGAAATATGTAGAAAGAGTACTGGAAATGTTTAACATGAAAAATGCTAAAACAGTTGGGACACCACTTGGTAGTAGTAAGGTGATTTGTCCTTCTAAGGAGGAAGATAAAGAAATAATGGCAAAGATTCCTTACTCCTCTTTAGTTGGGAGTTTAATGTATGACACGGTTTGCACACGGTTAGATATTGCTCATGCAGTTGGGGTGGTCAGCAGGTTTCTTGTTAATCCTGGTAAAGATCATTGGAAAGCAGTAAAATGGATCTCTAAATACTTTAGAGGTACTTCAAAGACCTGCTTGGCTTTTGAAGGTTCAAAACCAATTTTGGAGGGCTTTACAGATGCAGATATAGCTGGAGATCTTCATAGTAGAAAATCAACTTCAAGATATTTGATTACTTATGTAGTGGATGTTGTCTCATGGCAGTTAAAATTACAAAAGTGTGTTGCCTTATCTACAACTGAGACTGAGTATATTGCAGCAATTGAAGCAGCGAAAGAAATGCTTTCCATGAAATGATTTCTTCAAGATTTGGGTTTGAAGCAAGATGTGTAGTAGTTAATTGTGACAGTCAGAATGCATTAGACACCTAAAGTGGCCACATATATAAGTCTCAAAAACCGTGGCAGCGTGATAAGAGAGAAAAAAAATCATGGCTCTCAATTTGTGTGCGAAACATTCAAAAGCTACCACTGTGAAAAGTAAAAAACAGTGGCTACAATTGTGAAATAAAAGGGCTGTAGTTGTTGGAAGAAGAATTAGAGAGAAACTGCTACTGCCGGCTATAGGAAGAAAATGATTTTTTTCTTTCAATTTGGGTGTGTATTCACACATGTCTTTTTCCTTCTTTACATAATACAAATTGAGATTTTCTCTGAGGTGTATTTTAGGTACTTCATAGGTGTTGTATTCAAAGTGGGTTCTCACAAGTTTAATCAAATTGGTGATTTGTGGTGAGATAAATTTTTGTCTTAGAGATTAATTATTGTGGTACTTCCAATTTGTTGAGAATTCAAGTTTTGGGGTATAAACTTGAATATTGTAATCTATATTTTTATTATAGTAGATTTTGGTCAGAGTTACCCTGTAGTATTTTTTCCTCTACACCGAAGGGTTTTTTTCGAGTAATTTGGTGTTACCTTTTGCTTGTTTTGCTTTGATTAGTTACTTGCATATTTAATCGCTCTAGTTAGTTGCTTGAATTGGTGAATTATTCTTGTAATAAGTGAAATTGCCCAACATAAATTGTGTATAATGAATCCTCACAAGGCTCCTTTAATCATAGGATGAAAATATGTATTTTCAGATCCAACAAAGAGGCAAAAATCGTGGTTAAGTTTCATTCAAAGTAGAATATTGTTCAAAATAGGAAAACGGAATATGTCTAATCTAAAGTCCCAAATTTTGCCTATAATTTAATTAAGTCCTTGAATTCTTTTATTATTCAGCTCACATCCTTCCTTGATTGCAACATAAGTCCTTCACCTTGAAATCTTTATAATTTACTTTTTGTCATTCCAAAAATCATAAAATATTGATTCAATACAAGTTTCAAAAGTTTGTAATTTAGTTTCTAAACTTTTTAATTGTTGAACTTAAATATTGAAACTCATGAATTTCCTCTAATTGCTCTATTACTACTTCCAATTGGTTGATTGCAATCTGGACAACATTCAATTGCTCTGAACTCTTATTAAGTTACAAATAGTCATTTTTTCATATTAATTGTATCCAAGTTGGAATTTTTTGTACAATTAATATAATTTACTTGTGTCTAATGGACTCCCAATGGTCACGATGTTAATGGGTAGTATGCCTATAAAAAGGCTCATTCTCCAGCAATCTAACACACTCGAAAATCTCACTTACATTCCTGCATACACAGTTTCTTCTTTTCTGCATTCCTTGTCCAGTAAGGTTTTGTTCTTGTGGTGATATTGTTCGAATACTAGATCAGTTCGCCACAGTAGTATTTGTGGTGCTCAGATTCTATTATACTACTATATACTGTTATATCCTAGGAAACAGACGCTCGGATTAAAACTCAAACACGTACGGTGAGAGGGCGAATCTGTTTTAAGGACACCGTGTTTACACAGGCCTCGGGTTAAAAGTTTATATGAAGTTATAAGCATGTCATTAATTTTTTTTTTGTTCTCTAAAATTTCTGTTAATTTTCAGCTTTCCCGTATAAATTTATTAAATTAACGTGTTTTACATAACTTAATATAATTTAGTTCTAAATTAGATTAATATATTGTGATTTATGGTAATTTAGTTTATTGTATAATTAACTAACATTATAAATCGGTATGAGAAAACCCGGTATCATTCCACCAACATAATTTTCAACAAACTTAAAACAGATTCTATACACATTAGTAGTAAATAAATTGTTTATTTTATTCTATTGAAATAAATAAGTTGTTTATTAGAAACTAATATTTGTTTCATTTTCAGAAATGGCTACCGAACCAACCAACATGGATGTGACCCAAAATGCTCCTGCTGGAAATCAGGCTGTGGGCTCTACTGTGGCTCAAGGTCCAAACTCCGTTATGGCACAGACTATGGCTAAGTTGCCAAGTCATGTTGTGAGTCAAACTATGGTTCCAACCGTGCCGATTAATCATGGAGAAAAATCGGAGAAATTCAATGGCTTGAATTTCAAGAGGTGGCAGTAGAAAATGCTATTTTATCTGACCACCTTGAATCTTGCGAGATTCTTGACTGAGACTGCTCCAAAACTCAATGAGGGTGAAGGAGATGTACAAGCAGTTAGTGTACTTGATGCGTGGAAGCATTCGAACTTCTTGTGCCGAAACTATATTATGAACAACTTAGCAGATTCGCTATACAATGTGTATAGTATTATGAAGACTGCTAAGGAGTTGTGGGAGTCTTTGGACCGGAAATATAAAACTGAGGATGCTGGAGCTAAAAAGTTCATTGTCGGCAGGTTCCTAGACTATAAGATGGTAGACTCCAAAATAGTTATCAGTCAAGTGCAAGAATTCTAAGTGATTCTTCACGAGATTCATACCGAAGGGATGAGTTTGAGTGAAACTTTTCAAGTGGCTGCAATTATTAAAAAATTGCCCCCCGCGTGGAAAGATTTCAAGAATTATCTGAAATACAAACGAAAGGAAATGAACGTTGAAGAACTAATTGTTAGACTTCAAATTGAAGAAGATAATAAAAGTTTCGAAAAGAAGTGGTTCAATCCTGGTGTGGCTAAAGCCAATGTTGTAGAGTATGGTCAAAGTAGTAAGACCCACAAAAACAAGTTTGGGCCATCCAATGGCAAAGGAACAAAGCTAGGACCGAAAGGTGGAATTTCTAAGAGAAATTTCAAGGAAAATGCTTCAATTATGACAAAGTAGGCCACAAGTCTTCGGAGTGCAGATTGCCAAAGAAGAAGAAGAAAGAAGCAAATATGGTTGACTATATGACACATGATGTGTCTGAAATCAATCTCGCAGCCGTAATTTCTGAAGTGAACATGGTGGGTTTAAACCCAAAAGAATGATGGATTTAACACCGGTGCTACGAGACACGTGTGCTCTTATAAAGAGTTATTTGCTACATTCGAAGCAATTGAGAATTGAGAGAAGTTGTTCATGGAAAATTTAGCAACTTCTGTAATCAAGGATCGAGGAAAGGTTGGTTTGAAGATGACCTCGAGAAAAGAGCTGACTCTTAACAATGTGCTGTATGTGCCAAAAATTTGCAAGAACCTAATGTCCGGGTCGCTTTTGAATAAGCATGGATTTCGCATTGTATTTGAGTCAGATAAAGTTATTTTGTCTAAGAGTGGAATGTTTGTTGGAAAAGGTTATATTTTCGACGGTATGTTCAAATTGAATGTAATGGTTGTTAAACCAAAAATGAATAAAGTAAACTCTTCTACTTACTTGCTTGAGTCTTCCAATCTATGACATGGTAGACTAGGACATGTTAACTATGATACTTTACATAGACTAGTTAACTTGAATTGTATACCCGAGTTCCACATTGATTCCAAACATAAGCGTGAAACTTGTGTTGAGGTAAAATTGACAAGGTCATCCTTTAAATCAATTGAACGAAACACAGAACCACTTGATTTAATTCACAGTGACATATGTGATTTAAAATTTGTATAAACAAGAAGAGGCAACAAGCATTTCATTACTTTTGTCGACGATAGCACTAAATACTGTTATGTGTATTTGCTCAAAAGCTATAGAGAAATTTATTCTCTATAAGAATGAAGTTGAAACGCAACTCAATAAGAAAGTTAAGGTGTTGAGAAGCGATCAAGGTGGTGAGTATGAAGCACCGTTTGCTGAATTCTGTGCGCAACACGAAATCATACATGAAACCACTGCACCTTACTCACCGCAACAAAATGGTGTTACTGAACGTAAAAATCGTAAGTTAAAGGAAATGATGAATGTAATGCTAGTAAGTTTTGGGTTACCTCAGAACATGTGGGGAGAAGCTGTGTTATCAGCAAATTACCTTTTAAATAAGGTGCCCCGGAAGAAAACGGAAAAGACTTCTTATAAATTATGGAAAGGAAGAAAATCTTCCTATAAATACTTACGAGTGTGGGGTATCTTGCTAAAGTGGCTGTCCCAACACCAAAGAAGGTAAAGATAGGCCCAAAAACTGTAGATTGCATCTTCATTGGGTATGCACATAATAGTAATGCTTATCGATTTCTTGTGTATGATTCTAAAATCCCAGAGATACATAAAAACACAATAATGGAATCAAGAAACGGTTCATTCTTTGAACATATATTTCCATACAAGTCTAAAGAGGAAGCAAGCTCTTCTAAATGGACATATGAGACTATGGCTGAAAATTGTTAAGACTAAGAGTTAGAAGAGGAAATTGAGGTTGAATCAAGACGTGGCAAAAGGGAAAGGACGGAAAAATCTTATGGTCCTGATTTTCTGACCTATATGCTAGAAAGTGAACCTCAAAGCTATTAAGAAACTATGAACTCATTGGAAGGACCTCAATGGGTGCCATTAAAAGTTAAATAGATTCTATATTGCAAAATCATACATGAGAGCTAGTAGATCTTCCTTCAAGAAGTAAACCACTAGGCTATAAATGGATTTTCAAAAAGAAAATGAAAGCAGATGGAACTATCGAGAAGTACAAGGCCAAATTCGTAATAAAAGGTTACAGACAATGGGAAGACCTTGATTACTTTGATACATATTCTCCAGTGACAAGAATAACATCTATTAGGATCATACTTGCAATCGCCGCTCTACGAAATCTTGAAGTACATCAAATGGATGTTAAAACTACATTTTTGAATGGAGATTTAGATGAAGAAATCTATATGGAAAAACCTGAGAGGTTTTCATCACTAGGACAGGAAAAGAAAGTCTGCAAATTGGTGAAGTAATTGTATGGCTTGAAACAAGCTCCAAAATAATGGTACGAAAATTTTGACAAAGTCATGATGGAATGTGGATTTAAAATCAATGAGTGTGACAAATGTGTTTATGTTAAAGACACTGAAAATGGTTATGTCATTTTATGTCTTTATGTTGATGACATGCTTATTGTTGGTAGTAACGATAAGATGGTTAAATCCACTAAAAATCTGTTAAATTCGAGATTTGACATAAAAGATATGGGATTAGCTGACGTTATACTTGGAATTAAAATTTCACGAACATCAGATGAGATCATTTTAAGCCAGTCACAATATGTGGACAAAATTTTAGAAAAGTTTAGTAAGGATGATTCCGGGATAGCTAAAACGCCGATAGATACAAGTCAGTATCTATCCAAAAATAAAGGTGAAAGTATCTCTCAAGTGGAATACTCGAGAATTATTGGAAGTCCGATGTACTTGATGAGTTGTACAAGACTAGACATAGCCTACACAGTTAGTAAACTGAGTAGATGCACGAGTAATTCAAAAGCTGATCAATGGAGAGGAATAATAAGATTACTGAGGTACCTTAGATATACTCGTAATTTTGGACTACACTATACCAGATATCCAGTAGTCATTGAAGGATACAGTGATGCTAATTGGATATCTGATATAAAAGACTCAAGGTCCACCAGTGGATTTGTATTCACATTGGGAGGTGCTGTCATATCGTGGAAATCCTCTAAGCAAATGGCTATAGCCAGATCTACAATGGAATCTGAGTTTATAGCTCTAGATAAATGCGGTGAAGAGGCCGAATGGTTGCACAACTTCTTAGAGAATATTCCAAGATGGTCAAAACTTGTGCCAGCAATTTGTATATATTGTGACAGTCAATCAGCAATAGGAATGGCACAGGGTAACATGTACAATGGTAAGTCTAGACATATACGTCGTAAACACAATACCATAAGACAACTACTCTCAACTGGAGTTATCACTATTGACTATGTAAGGTCAAAAGAGAACATTGCGGATCCGCTAACCAAAGGGTTAAATAGAGAGTTAGTTGGGAAATCATCTAGAGGAATGAGACTTAAGCCCTAGGATGAATAAGTCAATACAAAGAAAACCTAACCTAATTGACTGGAGATCCCAAGATCTAGGTTCAAAGGGACAACCTAATTGTAAAAACTTGATTGAATCACTGTGGGGGATGTTACCTCATGTCCATTCCTATGATATAATAGTGATGCTCGTAAGGATAAAGGATAAACAGTAGGCTTTTAATGATTCTTATGCATCATAAATCGAGCCAAGTAATGCGGGTTACTTGTAATAAGAAATCACCTAGTGAGAAAGAAGTGGGGCCGCTTCTAAGAGAATTGTGTGGGGCTCAATTCTTAGAAACTCTCACAGAACCAGGCGTATGTTCATGACCAAAATGAACATAATAATGAGAACTGAATTGTGTTAGGAAGAATCCTGTGTGGAGTATGTCATCGTTTACACAAACGGCAGAACAGTTCAAGGACAACGCGTCTACTGGTCAGCTAGTAAAATAAATATACTTTCACAAAGGAAGGTTCAAAGGGTAATACCTACCTATCGTGTGCAAGTTTCAACCATTGAACTTTATCACCAAGTCTCTCGTGTCACTCCCAATTTTCATTCATGTGGGGGATTGTTGGAAAAATGAGTAAATGGGTCACTTTTGGCATAAGTTTGAGTGGAACCCGTTGGTCTGATTTGGAAGATCAAAGTTGATCTGTGTTCTCCTCCATGAGAGCATCGAAACCATATATTTACTTGCCAAAATTGAGTAACGGATGAATGAGAAATTGGAGCTCAAAGTTAGCCATTGGAAGATGGTTTATGTGGGAAAAGTGACATTTGTCCCACATAGGAAAATGAAGAAAGTATGAACCACTTTATATATGCCTACACTTTAGAATGGTGTAAACATGTATAGCATAGAGGCTCTCTCCACGTGCGCGGGCAGGGGGTGCAAATCTCGGATCGAAATAGCCTTCGGACCTTGAACTTGGGTGCGGACACAACCTGTGCACACAAATATTGGACCGAACAAGGCAAAATTCGCCCCTTCGGAGAGCCCACGTTTTGCAATTTTTTTCTTTCTCCAATGACTTTTGAGTTTCTGAAACTGCAAAAATTCCAATGGACTCCCAATTGTCACAGTGTTAATGGGTAGTAACTCCAATGGACTCACAATGGTCACGATGTTAATGAGCAGTATGCCTATAAAAAGGCTCATTCTCCAGCAATCTAACACACTCGAAAATCTCACCTACATTTCTGCATACACAGTTTTTTCTTTTCTGCATTCCTTGTCCAGCAAGGTCTTTTTCTTATGGTGATATTGTTCAAATACTAGATCAGTTCGCCACAGTAGTATCTGCGGTGCTCAGATTCTACTATACTACTATATACCGTTATATCCTGGAAAACAGACGCTCGAATTAAAACTCAAGCACGTACGGTGAGAGGGCGAATCTGTTTTAAGGACACTGTGTTTACACAGGCCTCGGGTTAAAAGTTTATATGAAGTTATAAGCATGTAGTTAATTTTTTTTTTGTTCTCTGAAATTTCTGTTAATTTTCAGCTTTCCTGTTTAGATTTATTAAATTAATGTGTTTTACGTAACTTAATATAATTTAGTTCTAAATTATATTAATATATTGTGATTTATGATAATTTAGTTTATTGTGTAATTAGCTAATATTATAAACCGGTATGAGAAAACCCGGTATCATTCCACCAGCAGAATTTCCAACAACTTCTAGATAGTAAAACTAACTTCCTAACTATATACAAAAGTAGCTAAATGAATTGCATATAAACATTAGTTTTAATACTTCCCATCAAGATGTGCTGTAAATATTCCTTATGCACATCTTGGATGACAAAGGATTAGGAATAGATGCAAGTAAAGGTTTAGTAATAGCATCAACAAGTTCGTGTTGTGATCGAGCCGGAAGAAGCTTAATTGGCCTAGCTGTAATCTTTTCGCGAATGAAATGGTAGTCGATTTTAATATGCTTGATTCGCTCATGAAAGACAAGATCGGTTGCAATCTAAATCGTAGCATGATTTTCATAATAAAGAACGTCTATGGATGCAACAACAACCTGAAAATCCATCAGCAATTGATTGATTCAAATTATCACACTAATTGTGGTTGCAAGGGCTCTGTATTTTGCTTCCGCTGATGAATGAGAGATTGTGGGTTGTCTTCTAGATTTCCAAGAGACCATGGAATCACCAAGAAAAATGCAAAAACCGGTGGTAGATTTTCCTGTATCAATACAAGATCCCCATTCTGCATCAGAAAATGCCTAAAGATTGATGGATAAACCAGAACCAAACAGTTTTTTGCAAAGGAAAGAGGAGATCGAGACCACTAAGGCTACCTTTCAAATATCTTGGGAGATGATGAAGTGCTTTAGTATGTGGCAACCTTGGTTGAGACATTTATTGTAACGTCTTGAAAATTTTAAATTAAAAATCTATTTATTTTTATATGTTACATTTTTATATTTTGAAAAAAAAATGAAGACTAAAATGAAATGGGTTTTTAAATTCGTATATGGGTCAAATATTTAAATATTGATAGAGTAACGATAAATATATCTATTTGGGCTCGTTATATGGCTCGTAATTAATTATGTATATTATGCTCGAGAAAAAGTTAATTTGAATAAGTTAGATCCAAGATATTAAAGTTCAAAGAAGTTATCGTTTATTATAAATTAATTTGGTTACTTTTAATTTCAAATGTTTGGCCACCTAGCATGTTACGTGTGTATATTCACACTTTTTCTATATATATATATATATATGGGAGTATAAGATATGAGAGGTTTGGTTAAATGGACAACTCATAAGGTTCAATGAATGATTACTGTCCCAAAAGAATTATGATATATTTTACTATATCAATCACGTGTAAACACACGATCGCAACAGAGGAAAAATTGTGGAACGTGAAAATTATTTAAATCCTTTTCATCAATCAAGGTAGGATTTCGAGGAGCAAGTGATTAGTCCCGTTTAAATTTATTTCTTCATGTTGATGAATATTATGCTTATGAAAGTTATGATATGATATGATTATTATATAATAAGATATGGTCATTCGGTACCAAAGATGTGATATATATTGAGCTCTACCGATTTTTATGATATGATATTACAGTATGATATTTCTGACGCATGATCTAAATACTTTTATTCGGGATTGCGCTGTAATTCGTGTCCTACTGAGTATTCTCATATACTCATCATTTTCCCTACTCTTACATGTTTGAATGGGTCGTTGGTTGGCAGGCGATGAGATGCAGCTGTTGTTGCTAAGATATTTGGAATTAAATTATTAAATCCAGTGTAAATTGGAAAAACTTTTTTATTCCAACATTTTATTTTCTTGTTAATAAATGTGATATACGTTATTTTTGTGTTAATTTGGATGTATTTTATTTTAGTTATGAGATTCTCCTATAAATTAGTACATATTTTTTAATTTCATGTACTTCACTATTAAAATAAATGATTTTGGTAACGGCTCAAATCTTAAAAATGTGGGTTGTTACAAAATAAAATAAATTTTAAATTCGTATATGGGTCAAATATTTAAATATTGATAGAGTAACAACAAATATAGCTATATTGAGCTCATTATATAGCTCGTAATTAATTATGTATATTAGGTTCGAGAAAAAGTTAATTTGAATAAGTTATACCCAAGATATTAAAGTTCAAAGAAGTTATTGTTTATAGAGACTGATTTTGACAGTTTTTGGACAGCTTCTTCGATCTGATTTCTGCTGCATTTCTATCGATTTTTTGGATGATTTCTGGTAGATTTCACAAGCCAAAACCTTTACCTTGAAGCTCTGATACCAATTGTTGCGGAAGCTCTCTTGAAAGATCTTCAAATCGGTGATTTTCGGGTTCAATCCAATCGGCTCCAAACCACAACCAATTGATTTACCTTGGTTGCTATTCAATCTTACCCACGTAGGACAAGAAAGGATGATAATTTATGGCCACAAAGGCTAACAGAAGACACCACAAAGGTATACTATGAAAGAACCACCAATTGCACACGTTATACAAGCATTCTGGACACTTCTGGACACCTTTTTTCACACACAAAAGGGGGCAACCGGGATTCTCTTGTTCCTTCTCTCAAAATCACACAATCATCATATGAAAGTGGCTAGGGTTATAGCCAAATCTATACTCTAGGGTTAGGCTTTAAGTTAGGCCATTAAAGGGGTAAACGGGCCAAAATTCAAGCCATCCATAAGGAATACAATTGGGCCGGGTGTAGCTCATGGACTTGGTTGTTGGACTTATTTCATTCACCAGGATATGCTTATGAAATAATATTAACCCACGTTAACATCATAACCCGGGATTTATTGGGTATCAAAAACCCAACAAGTCTAAGGAAAATGTGGTAGCGGATGCGTTGTCGCGAATGTATGTATTGCTAACTACTCTTGTTTCTAAGTTACTTGGGTTTGAACATATTAAGGAATTGTATGAAAAAGATGTTGATTTTTCGGATATTTAATTGTCATGCATTAAGGGAGTGGTTGATAAGTTCTTTAGGCATGAGGGGTATTTATTTTTTGAAAAATAGGTTATGTGTTCTTAATTGCTCTATTCGGGAGTTGTTAGTAAAGGAGGCACTTAGTGGTGGATTGATGGGACACTTTAGGGTTCAAAAGATTTTAGATGTATTGAAGGAGCATTTTTATTGGCCTAAGATGAAAAGTGATGTTGAGCGAATTTGTAGTCGATACATAAATTGTAAAAAGGCTAAATCTAAGGTTTTACCACAAGGTTTGTACACACCTTTACCTACACCTAGTGAGCCTTAGGTTGACATCTCGATGGACTTTGTTTTAGGTTTACCTAGGATTAAGAGAGGTTGGGATTCTATTTTTGTGGTTGTAGATAGGTTCGGCAAAATGACACATTTTATACCATGTCACAAAACTAACGATGTCACGAACATTGCTGACTTATTCTTTAAAGAGATTGTGCGTTTACATGGGGTTTCTAGAAGCATAGTGTCGGATCGGGATGTCAAATTTTTGAACCACTTTTGGAGAGTTTTGTGGGGTAAGTTAGGCACTAAGTTACTATTTTCCACAACTTGTCACCCACAAACAGATGGGCAGTTCGAGGTAGTGAATAGGACTATGACACAATTGTTACGCACAGTAATCAATAAAAATTTGAAGAGTTGGGAGGAGTGTCTACCATTTGTTGAATTTGCTTACAATCAAGCTGTTCACTCTACTGCGTCATATTCTCCATTTGAAATTATATATGATTTTAATCCACTAACTCCTTTGGATTTAATTCCTTTACCTGTGAATGAACGTGGTAGTTTAGATGGCAAAAAGAAGGCGGAATTGATCAAGTCACTCCATGAAAAGGTAAAAGCGCAAATTGAAAACAAAAGTAAGTTGGTTGCATCGCAGGCGAACAAAGGTAGGAAGCGCGTGACATTTGAGTCAAGAGATTGGGTTTGGGTGCACTTTAGGAAGGAGCGGTTTTCGGAGCAAAGGAAGTCCAAGTTGCAACCGAGGGGCGCTGGTCCATTCCAAGTGATTGAAAAGATAAACGACAATGCTTACAAGTTGGACCTTCCAAGTGAGTACAATGTTTCGGCTACTTTTAATGAATCTGATCTCTTTCTGTTTGATGCAGGTTCAGATTCGAGGACGAATCCTTTTGAAGAGGGAGGGGATGATGTGATCCAAGAGCCGAGCCAGAAGAAGGCAAGTGCGAGACGAGACCCGTTGATAATCGAAGGGGGACCGATGACGCGATCGAGAGAAAAACAAGTAAAATAAGCGATGAGATTGCTCGTTCAAGAAACTATTGATGGAACCATGTTCGGGACTCAAAATGGGACAAGTTTTGTGTTCGGGTCGAAGGGCGAAACTAAATGGATCAATGCGTTACAAGCAGCCAAAGAAGAGAGTGGGTCGTATAACCATGCAGCAGCATGGTACGACCGCACGACATGAGGCCGAGAATTCAATGGCCGAAATTTTATTACCATGCGGCCGCACGAGTTATAACCATGCGATAGCATGGTTGATTTCTGGGCGCGATTTTCCTTTTTTCCGCGTTTTTCCTTATTTTACTATAATTTCATTCTTAATCAAACTCCTACCATATTGGACGAATATTTTAGGAATTTGTTAGATTATTAGAATTATATTTCCTTTTGACTTCTATTATAGGGTTTAGTATAAATAGAAATTTTCATTCAATTGTAAAAGAACCTTTGACATTATTGATATTGAATTAAAGTGAGGCGTATTGTCTTCTCTTCATCATTTTTCATTGAACAATTTCAAACTTATCGAGTGTTAACTTGTGGCATTCAACCAACCGGATTTAATTCTTGAATTGCGGATCAAGGGGTCTTTCAAGCGTCGTTCTTGTTGAATTTTTTGGTTCGACTTTCTTTTGGGTTAATCCTAAACTTTGGATTAATTTGGCTTTTTTGGGTTCGCCAATCTCATTGTGGATTTCGTAGTCAACGTTGCTACGGGATTCGCATCAGTTGGTATTAGAGCAAGGCTCCAAATTAATTGAAGGTTATATCTTTTCGTTACTTGTTAAGTCCTTTCTTGATTTCTTCATTTTTTCCCAATTTCTATTGTCATTCCTCGTGTCGTTTGAGTCATTCTTTTGTTGTTAAATTATCGTCAATTTCAATTCATTGAGTTTTTGGTAGTTTAATCGTATTTCTTTACAAAAGGTCCAAAAAAAAAGGGTAAAAATTTTTTTTACTGTTCATCGTGCGGTTACTGTTCATCCGTACAGTACACCAAAAAATAAAAAAAATAAAAAAAAATATTGATATTATTATTTCTTGTTTTTACTACCAACACAAAAACAACTCTCGAATTGTGAGATTTTGGCTATTTCATTGTGTCAATTCTTCACTTTATTATTGAGTCTGTTCACATATTCTTGTCAAAAATAATCATCTATTCCACCTAATTCAATTCCTTGAGTTTCGTGGTTCTGGGTTATTATTCGGTTTGTTGAATTCCGGTAAAACACTTGATTTAGTTCACTTGGTTCTTTGAAGTGTTTGGAGGGAGACTTTGAGTGGTAAGAGGCCGAGTGGTGAGTTTAATAGAGGGAAAAAGCCATATTGAGTGTTTTCGAGTGATATATTTGTGAGGCATATAAATTTGTGTGACATGATGTCGGAAAGGGAAGGTTCTAACTCAAGCAGAAACGGCAAGACAACAATGCATCGGAGGACATGATACGAAGGTTTGAATGGGTACTAGGTGATGTTAGGGAGAAGGTGGATAAGCAAGGGGAATGGATGTTGCAAATAGGTACCACAATCGCTAATCTTAGCCGGGAACAAGTAGAGATGTCTAATGCTAGGGGGCCGGGTAGGCGTGAATCTAGGAAAGGAAGGCGGGATGAATATTGTAGTGATGAGGATGATTTTGATGAAAATGACATTGATATGGGTCGAGTGAGGCATAGGGGCGATAGGATGGAAAGACGGGGTAGAAATAACTTGGGAGATGAAGCAGATGGAAATTTGGGGAGTATTCAAATGACTATTCCGCAATTTAAGGGGAGAACAGATCTGGAAGCATATTTAGATTGGGAAAGGAAGGTTGAGATGATTTTTGAGTGCTATAATTATTCGGAGGAGAAAAAGGTAAAATTGGCGGTGCTTGAATTCGTGGATCATGCGATATCTTGGTGGGATCAAGTATTTACATCACGGCGTAGGGGTCAGGAAAGGCCAATTAGCACTTAGGATGAGTTGAAGATGTTGATGAGGAGGAGGTTAGTTCCGAGTCACTATTATAGGGAAATCCATCAAAAATTGCAAGGTTTGTACCAAGGATCGAAAAGCGTTGAGGATTATCACAAAGACATGGAAATTCTTATGATTCGGGCTAATGTGGAGGAAGATCGGGAAGCTACCATGGCACGGTTCTTGAATGAGTTAAATCGGGATATTGCAAACATTGTAGAGTTACAACACTATGTAGAAATCTAGGACATGTTACATGTGGCAATGAAGGTCGAGAGGCAATTGCAGAGGAAGGGGACGTCTAGGCAACTGTTGGGTACTTCGAATTCTAACTCAACATGGAAATCGAAGTAGGATGACAATAACAAAAAGGGGGCTGCACCTAGAGGTAAAAGTGATTGGCAAAAGGGTAAGGATCAAAAAGCTAGCAAACCAGTATCAAAACCGGAGGCACAACAGTCGCGCAATCGGGACATCAAATGCTTTAGGTGTTTGGGAACAGGGCATATTGCTTCTCAATGCCCTAACAAACGGGTGATGGTGTTGAAGGATAATGGAGAAATAGTGAGCGATAGTGATGGCGAGTTTGATGACATGTTGGCGTTAGAAGATGTTAGTGAAGAAGAAAAAGTTGAAGGGCCAGTTGGGGATCTACTAGTCACGAGACGAGCTCTTACTACTCACGTTAAAGCAGATAACTTGGAGTTGCAAAGGGAGAACATTTTCCACACTCGATGCCATGTCAACAATACGGTATGTAGTGTTATAATTGATGGTGGTAGTTGCACTAATGTAACTAGCGTATCTCTTGTAGAAAAGTTGGGTTTAACATTGTTGAAACACCCGAGACCTTATAAATTGTAATGGTTGAATGAAAGTGGCGAGGTAAGGGTGAATCGAAGAGTGTTAATTAATTTGTCAATTGAGAGTTATAAGGATGAGTTAGTGTGTGATGTGGTGCCAATGCAAACGGGACATATTTTATTGGGGCGACCATGGCAATACGATAGGAAGGCTATGCATTATGGGTACAAAAATCGATATAGTTTCATTAAGGATGGAAGGACCATTACTCTTGTGCCATTAACACCGGCGCAAGTCTATAAAGACCAATTAAAATTGAGAAGTGAGGAAGAGAGGAGGGCAAAAGAGTTAGAAAAAATGAGAGCAAATAGTGAGTTGGAGAAAAAAAGAGAAAATGTTGAGATAGCCATTAGAGAGAAAAAGATAGAGCAATCACAAGAGAGAAAAGAAAAAGAGTGCCCCGAGAGAAGAGAGAAAACACGAGTGTATTTCTTTGCAAAAAAGAGTGATTTGAGGAGGGCGGTAGTTGAGAGAAGAGAGATGATCTTGTTCGTTTATAAGGAATCACTCCTCAATTTTGAGGAAACTGACCCACCCCTCCCTAGTTTGGCTAAGTCTTTGTTGCAGGGATTCGACGATGTATTTCCGGAGGATGCACCAAGCGGATTGCCGCCTATTCGAGGCATTGAACATCAAATTAACTTCATACCAGGAGTTGTCATTCCAAATCGACCAGCTTATCGAAGTAATCCCGAGGAGACTAAGGAGCTTCAAAGGCAAGTGGAGGAGTTAATGAGCAAAGGATACGTGAGGGAAAGCATGAGTCCTTGTGCAGTACCGATTTTGCTTGTGCCAAAAAAGGATGGAACATGGCGAATGTGCGTGGATTGTAGGGCTATCAACAACATAACGGTAAAGTATCAACACCCTATACCTAGGTTAGATGACATGCTTGATGAATTATATGGTGCTTGCATATTTTCTAAAATTGATTTAAAAAGCGAGTATCATCAAATTCGTATGCGGGAGGGTGATGAATGAAAAACGGCTTTTAAAACTAAATATGGTTTATATGAATAGTTGGTTATGCCGTTTGTGTAACGCCCCAAATTTTATTATAAAATAGGTATGGGCCGTTACCAAAAACTTACTTTTATTTATTTTAAATACCAAACGGTAAGAATAAAATTCTTAAATAAACAAGATACTATAACATTCATAAATTAAATTTAAATCATGGAAATATACGCAATTAACAAACAAATCAAATAACATGTTTTTATACACAACCAACTAGTAAATTTAAAGGCTGTTGAAGAGAGACACAAAATAGCCTAACGAAATTGTTTTTGAATGATTTCTTGAAAAACAATTTCTTTACTTAGCAACCCGCGCATCGCTCAGCCACCTCCACTTCGACCCTACTGATCTGAAATGTTGAAATTAAAGGAGTAAGTAATTACACTCAGTAGGATACGTGCGTCCGAACAATATGATAACTTTTAAAACGTAAATTCATAACATTTCATACCATCATTTCATCAAGAGCAATCGGTGATCAGTCGAAAGCTCTAGTACATTTAAGGAGATCCGAAAGCGATCTCACATTTCATTTCATTTCTTTGAGACCCGCAGGTCAAACATTTCATTTCATTTCATTGGACCCACAGGTCAATAAGCATTTCATGAAATAAATCACGCATGAAAATCATAATATTGAAAGGACATATCACTTGCACATAAAAGTATCCTACCTCTTTTGACAGTAAAATTGTTGGAAGTAGGAAATTCACATTCCCAAAACCTTTCGCCGTTGCCGAGTCTGTATGCCGAGAAAATTATCGAAAATATATTTTATGATAAATCATGAGTTGATTGATGATTGCAAAGCAAAAAATCAAGATTTTGGATACTGTGAGGATGTGAACGTGTAGATGATCAAAGTGAGTGAAATCCAATGCAAAAGTAAATATGCATAGGAAAACATTATTTTAAACTGATGACGTCTCATAAGTATAATTGATGCTAATCACTTAGCAAGGCCCCATTTTATACTATTAAATCATTTAAAAGGCAGTGGTCAATCTAGGTAAGAAGTCTTCATTTTCAATCTAATGATTATAGATAATTAGGCACAATTTACGCTAATTAATTTTTAACATCCAAATTTACCCCACTTACTTGATTAACACTTTAAATTAGTATTTACCAATTACAAGATTATAATGTTCTCCACATGCTATTTTTACATTAAATGATACAAAATACACGTATTGAGAAGAGACAATATTTTAATATGATTTCTAAGTTGAATCCTAAAGCGAGACGAATCGTGAGCATGTAATAACATATAAATATAACTACTATAATAAAGTTATATAAACATATCGTAATTAAATGAATAGGCACGTCGATCGTTCGTCCAAGATACGTTTAACTGTAAAAATATAATTATTCACGGTAAAATAATTATATCAAATAAATAACAGATGCAACATAACCAACAGAATCTCGTCAATTAGTTCCGTTAATCAGTCCAATTATAAAACTCCTTGTTTGGATATCAATCAAGTTAAATTAATTAGAATCTATTTAATATAAGAATAATCAAGTTTGCATCAATTTACATAAAATGACAGGTTATCATATAATAACATAACATCATATAAAAATGAAATAAATAATTATATAATGTATTATAAGCTTAATTGGACTATGTACCCAAAATAATTAACTTTGATGGGGATGTAGAATATTTGTCAGAGGCCCAAATCGTGTCTTACCATTTGTCTAGCAATTTGTGAGAAATTTACTTAATATGAAAGAAGATATTTAAGGGCATTGTTAATTACAAACTACCCAGTCGTAAATGTAAAAATATTACAAGTCACATGCATATGCAAATTAAATTGATATTTCTAGGTAATGATCCCCAAAATTTTCTATAATTATTGATTAACTGTAATATTTATTATGGGAGGTTGAATGAAATTCTAGCACTAAGGCAAGTTTTGCTCCCTTAAAATACATGTGCATGATCTATCAAATGAGGTGGAAGTCAAGACAATTAAATCCCCCAAACCTTATACTTGAACTAAGACACGTAATCCCCTCCCCAAAGCCAAGACAATAATGATTAATCATAAATTAAATAAAATTTTCGGAGCATTACAGTTTGGACTCACAAATACACCTAACACTTTTATGCGTTTAATAAATTATGTTTTACGTACTTTTATAGGAAAATTTGTTGTAATTTATTTTGACGACATCTTAATCTATAGCAAAAACCTAGGAGAGCATTTGGAACATTTAAAATGTGTGCTAATTGTTTTAAGGAAAGAACAACTCTATGCTAATCTTAAGAAATGCACATTTTGTATGGATAGAGTTATATTTCTTGGATTTGTGGTTAGTGCTAATGGGGTAGAAGTAGACGATGAAAAGATAAAAGCTATTAGAGATTGGTCGACACCTAAAAGCATAACGGAAGTTAGGAGTTTTCATAGATTGGCTAGTTTTTATAGGCGTTTTGTTAAAAATTTTAGCACTATCACCGCACCACTCATGGAAGTAGTTAACAAGAGTGTAGGTTTTCATTGGGGTGATGAACAGAAACTTGCATTTAATACTATTAAAGGTAGATTGTGTGAAGCACCTGTTTTGGCATTACCTAATTTTGATAAAAAAAAAATCGAGATTGAGTGTGATGCATCAGGAATAGGGATTGAAGCAGTTTTAATGCAAGATCGGAGGCCTATTGCATGCTTTAGATAGAAATTGAGTGGGGCTGCTTTAAATTATCCTATATATGACAAAGAACTTTATGCACTTGTTCAAGTTTTGGAGACTTGACAACATTATCTATGACTGAAGGAGTTCGTAATACACACCGATCATGAGTCACTAAAGCACTTGCGGGGACAAGGTAAATTGAACAAGAGGCATGCTCAGTGGATGAAATTCATTGAGACATTTTCATACGTCATACGGTATAAACAAGGTAAGGAAAATGTGGTGGCGGATGCATTGTTGCGAAGGTATGTATTGCTTACTACTCTTGTTTCTAAGTTACTTGGGTTTGAACATATTAAGGAATTGTATGAAAAAGATGTTGATTTTTTGGATATTTATTGGTCATGCATTAAGGGAGTGGTTGATAGGTTCTTTAGGCATGAGAGGTATTTATTTCGAAAAAATAGGTTATGTGTTCCTAATTGTTCTATTCGGGAGTTGTTAGTAAGGGAGGCACATAGTGGTGGATTGATGGACACTTTGGGGTTCAAAAGACTTTAGATGTATTGAAGGAGCATTTTTATTGGCCTAAGATGAAAAGTAATGTTGAGCAAATTTGTAGTCGATACATAGGTTGTAAAAAGGTTAAATCTAAGGTTTTACCACAAGGTTTGTACAGACCTTTACCTACACCTAGTGAGCCTTGGGTTGATATCTCGATAGACTTTGTTTTAGGTTTACCTAGGACTAAGAGAGGTTGGGATTTTATTTTTGTGGTTGTAGATAGGTTCAGCAAAATGACACATTTTATACCATGTCACAAAACTGACGATGTCACGAATATTGCTGACTTATTCTTTAAAGAGATTGTGCGTTTACATGGGGTTCCTAGAAGCATAGTGTCGGATCGGGATGTCAAATTTTTGAGCCACTTTTGGAGAGTTTTGTGGGGTAAGTTAGGCACTAAGTTACTATTTTCCACAACTTGTCACCCACAAACAGATGGGCAGACCGAGGTAGTGAATAGGACTATGACACAATTGTTATGCACAGTAATCAATAAAAATTTGAAGAGTTGGGAGGAGTGTCTACCATTTGTTGAATTTGCATACAATCAAGCTGTTCACTCTACTACCTCATATTCTCCATTTGAAATTGTATATGGTTTTAATCCACTAACTCCTTTGGATTTAATTCCTTTACCTGTGAATAAACGTGGTAGTTTAGATGGCAAAAAGAAGGCGGAATTGATCAAGTCACTCCATGAAAAGGTAAAAGCGCAAATTGAAAACAAAAGTAAGTTAGTTGTGTCGCAGGCGAACAAAGGTAGGAAGCGCGTGACATTCGAGTCAGGAGATTGGGTTTGGGTGCACTTTAGGAAGGAGCGGTTTTCAGAGCAAAGGAAGTCTAAGTTGCAACTGAGGGGCGCTGGTCCATTCCAAGTGATTGAAAAGATAGACGACAATGCTTACAAGTTGGACCTTCCAGGTGAGTACAATATTTCGGCTACTTTTAATGTATCGATCTCTTTCTGTTTGATGCAGGTTCAGATTCGAGGACGAATTCTTTTGAAGAGGGAGGGGATGATGTGATCCAAGAGCCGAGCCAGAAGAAGGCAAGTGCGAGACGAGACCCGTTGATAATCGAGGGTGGACTGATGACGCAATCGAGAGCAAAACAAGTGAAACAAGCAATGGGATTGCTCGTTCAAGAAACTATTGATGGAACCATGTTCGGGACTCAAAATGGGACAAGTTTCGTGTTCGGGTCGAAGGCCGAAACTAAATGGATCAATGCGTTACAAGCAGCCGAAGAAGAGAGTAGGCCGTATAACCATGCGGCAGCATGGTGCGACCGCACGACATGAGGCCGAGAATTCAATGGCCGAAATTTTATTACCATGCGGCCGCACGAGTTATAACCATGCGACAACATGGTTGATTTTTGGGCGCGATTTTCCTTTTTTTCGCGTTTTTCCTTATTTTATTATAATTTCATTCTTAATCAAACTCCTACCATATTGGACGAATATTTTAGGAATTTGTTAGATTATTAGAATTATATTTCCTTTTGACTTCTATTCTAGGGTTTAGTATAAATAGAAATTTTTATTCAATTGTAAAAAAACCTTTGACATTATTGATATTGAATTAAAGTGAGGCGTATTATCTTCTCTTCATCGTTCTTCATTGAATAATTTTGAACTTATCAATTGTTAATTTGTGGCGTTCAAACAACCGGATTTAATTCTTGGATTGCGTGATCAAGGGGTCTTTCAAGCGTCATTCTTCTTGGATTTTTAGTTCGACTTTCTTTTGGGTTAATCCTAAACTTTGGATTAATTTGGCTTTCTTGGGTTCGTCAATCTCGTTGTGGGTTTAGTAGTCGACGTTGCTACGGGGTTCGCATAAAAAAGTTTGATAAAAAATTAATATAATGTTACATAACATTTTATCATAAGACTGTTTCAAACACGGGATCATGCTACAAGAATAGAAAATTTGACATAATGGTTGACATAATGCCACGTGGCTTTTCATTATTAAACTGTTTTAAACACAGTCAACTATCCCATCCAATCAACTCCCGTCACGCATCTTTGGTCACTGCATCTGGAGGGATTTTTCTGTTAAAGTAGCATTATTCTTAAAACACAATTCTAATAATTTTCTACCACTACTTCATCTATCATTGTATCTATCCATTTTATTTTATTTTTTGACAAAATAGCATAATCCTTTATTTAGGATAGCTCTGATCTTTAGTACTATCCCATGGGACAAAAAAGATCAAAGAGATGCAGCAGTATGTCAACCATTTCAGCTATCGCCACCCCTTAGAGCTTCCAAAAGTACATGAAGAAGAAGAAGCCATTTGCTCAGGTTGCGAACTACAAGTCACAGAAGGTTCAGCCTATGCTTGCACAAAGCCAAAATGCACATTTATCCTCCACAATTCATGCTTCGATCTTCCCCGTCAAGTCTGCCACAAATCGTACCCCAAGCACCGCTTTCTCTCCACCGTATAGAGAAGGGGAATTCAGATGTGATGCATGTGGAAATTCTGGCCATGGATTTACCTTCCATTGCAAAACATGCAAATTTGATCTCCATGTCGCATGTGCTTCCTTGCCTGAAATTGAGCACCGAGAAGATCATGATCATCCTCTTTCGCTATTATATTCTAGTACTTGACAGGTAGAAGGTGGAAATTTTGTGTGTTTCGTATGTAAGTTGATCGTTTGATTACCCACAAGTGAACAAGATCGTGAACAAGTAATAAAATGGTGTGTAGAGTGTCAAACTCACGAGGACTATATAATTGATCAAGTTAAAGCTAACACTACCCTTAAGTGAATAGCAAAATCAAGTTGTAATTAAAAACTATTAAATCTATCAACTAACCTAAAAGCAATGTAAGAATATCAAATTTGCAAGAGTTATTGTTAAGATGTAGAATCTCCCTTGTTATTTCATTTTTAGTGTAATGATTAAATTGGCAATTTGAAATCATTCATGTTGGTCAATGTTCCTAATTTAATTGAAAGCCTCTCTCGATAATGATCAAATCTATTCCCCTCATGTGATTCTCATATCTCTCGATGAAATATGCAAACATAACAAATGCATTAATAAGTGCTAGAACACCTATTGAAACCATATAAAGCATAGAAATATATTACCATCCTCTATCGAACCTTACAATATTTATTATATTGTGCTAAAATCCTATTGTACCTCTCGATAACAATAAAATCCACTAACAATTCAATTGGTGATCAAACAATTAAAAATAACAATAAAAATGATAATAAACATCCACAAATAAAATCAAACTAAAGTCAAAATAATTAATTAAAAGCTAAAAATATCATAACAATGATTCATCTCATCCTAATAATGTATAAAACTAGCTTAACATATTGAAATTATAAGAAAACATATATAAGTGGAAAGACATAACTAGAATTTTTGATAAATTGAGAAAATGAAGATAAATCTTGAATCTCTTCAATGGTTTCTTAATGAATCTCCACTTGCACTCTCTCTTCTTTGTCTAATACCAAGTTTGAATTTTCACTTGATTGAATTCTTGCAATCCCCTTCAATTCTCTCACAAAAACAATGAATTCTTCTCATTTTATGATGATAATTGACAAATATAGGAGTATATTATGTATATGAGATATGTACGAGATCCTCCTTCATGTATTCTCCTGTTCAGTATCTGTAGAGGTTGAAAATTGGTGAAAAATCACGCCCAAATTGGTTTTCAAAAGAGTTCCAATCGAATAAAGAAAGTTACATTCGCGCGCAGATTTTGACCCTGCATAGCAGTCAGTATTTTGATCATAAGTTTGTCTCTAGATATCCGATTGAGTTGATTCAAAATGAGTTGGAAAACTAACGAAAACGGCTACAATTTTCTTCTAGATAAATATTTTCTAATTCGGACGTTTACTATGCCAAAAATTGGTCGCAATCCTTGACTAAAAATCTGGAAGATATATCATGTGATTGGAAATCGATTTACAGTAATATTCTGATGATATTTCATTCCTTTTGACTTCTAATTTCATTCAATTGACTTACATCAATCTTTAAAATATCTCTTATGGTTCAATTCAACCATTGGATTCGCAATTTGGTCCTCAACTCTGTACTTCGCCATTTTTAGCTTCTTTATTTTAATTTAACTTCCAACCATCGAGTTTTACCTAATAAATGATATATACAATAAATTAGGATATAATTACTTTAAAAAACTATTAAATGTCTATATTTTTAGATCTATATAAGTGTATAAAATACACTTATCATAACTGTTCGGTAGCAAATGGAAGTTGGGTTTATAGTAGTTTGGCCTGCAACTGTGGTGCCCATTTGGACTGCATCTAAGCGATCCAATAATGGAATATATATGTAAGGGTTTCATTTTCGAAATTTTTTTTTGAACACTAATCTCAATTAGTCTTATTTTCAAAGTTGTGGAGTATTGAAAAATCCACAAAAACAGTAGTACTTACCGAATAATCCAAATTTCATGTCGATTTTTTTCTAGTTGAGTTATTATGTGTCAAACTAGTTCTATGTTTGGCATTCCCTCAATCATTATATATATTTCATCATATTAAAATTTAAAATAAGTGATTTTTGACAAAAGCTCCTTCACACGGGCATTAGATAATGTGAAAAATTCGCAATTATTAAACACCCTACAAATACTTGATTCCTTGTTTAGTTGCAATTTTATAATCAAGAAATTAAACTGTTAGATATTTTTCATCATTTTGCATGTATTTATTTTTTTTGTTTTGCGAATGCTTTTTGCCCGGTCAGGTCGCGAGGGTCGAGGGGGCAGTGCCCCCCGTGGGGGCTCGAGGGAAACGCCCCCGAAAGAGAATTTTATTTTCAAAAGACTTTCAATAGGTGCATCTGTTCGTTTTGACTGTTATTTCCAACAAATGTGGTCTTCATTTCAAGGGACACACCTATTCAAACGGCTGCCTCAATTTCTATAAATTCTAGGCGAATTCTCGTTTGCAAAATACATTAAAAAAATATTTTTCTCTCTTTCTCCTGGCATCATCAGTTCTTTTTCGAGTGTCTTCTTGATTTGATCAAAGAGTCATAATTTGAATCAAACGCCTCCATAATTTGAATCAAACACCTCCATTGTATTCTGAGAGAGATTTTCTATCATACCCCAATCATAACTTCGTTGGATAGGGGAGAAACATCTCTTAGAAGATAACGTTTTTTCGTGCCTTAGAGTTCATTAAGTTTTCAGATTTTCCTACATTTTTCTCAACATAAACTGGCTACAATCTGTACTCGGATTGCTGACAATGTCAAAAGAATTTTACTGAAAATAAATTGTTTCCCATTTCCTCAAACTTCAATTATAGATTTCTCTTTGTGCGATTTCAATCTCCATGCCAGTTGTGCTAGCTTTCTTGAAACTGAGTTTAGATATGATCCATGCATGGTCTCAAGTCTTAAGGCATTGGAACGGAAAAGGCCAGGAGCTGAAATTGGCTTGATGAAATGTTTGAATCAGCACGACAAAGATGGAGCATGTATAAGATTTGATGGAGATAATTCAATCAGATTTGCGGCGCAAAAGAGAGATATATGCGCAACAAATGAAGAAAATTTCAGATTCCATTGATTTCTTGGGACGAAATAAGTAGATAACTAAAACTACAAATATGTTGAAGAACGTTTTCCATTCCATAAATTTCCTCAATTGTCTGAGCTAACTTGTTTCTTTCTAGAGGACACCTTTGGGTTTCTTTCCTGCTGATTTTGTTGCATCTTTTTACTACATTTTATCCTGTACTTCTCTGTTGTTTGTATTAATTATTTTAGTCATAATAAAAAGTGTGTTCCCATGTAGAGTAAATTTCATTGATGCCGAAATCGTCTTGTGTTTATAATTGCTAGTGTAATTAACAAGTAGTAAAGTGAATTTAGGAGTTCGAATTATAATTTCCACATAGGCTATCTATCTAACTGATGGTTCAATTATGCCTAACTTTTATTTGAGAAAAAATAATTAGAAGTGATTTTAACTATGATCCTAAAATTATAAATCTATGAAACTAATGATTTCTAACCATCTTGTTATCCTATAACATAGACCAATTAAATGAAATGGAAAAAAGAGAGGGAAGAGAATCTGTTGATAAGTTTACCTGTTTCCCCACTAGTTCAGCAATCCACCAGAAAAGGCAATGGAAATGAAATGAAAATAAAATGAAGTTGCTTCGTCCTATCATCATGACTCTCTAAGTCATGTGCGGTAGCAATACCAAACCAAATACGACGAGTAGCTTTAGCTCGTTTGGAAGGCAACAGGTAAGAATAGCGCTTTAGGCCAGCCAGTTTACTTAGATGTAGTTTCTTTCCTTTGGGTTTTAGTGGAAGTTGTAGATTTTTCTACAGTCTATCCCAGAAATCAATAGGTAAACCCAACTAAAGTCCAGGAACAGCTAAAAAGGCTTGAAACATTAAGAGGAAATAGACTAATTCGTAAGACACGCAATATCATTGTGTGCGAGCTGTTGAAAGAGCTGTCAAACAAGGAGTTTGTTGTTGGTGAAATCCGTTGTTAAAGAAGTAAACCCAACTAAAGTCCAGGAACAGCTAAAAAGGCTTGAAACATTAAGAGGAAATAGACTAATTCGTAAGACACGCAATATCATTGTGTGCGAGCTGTTGAAAGAGCTGTCAAACAAGGAGTTTGTTGTTGGTGAAATCCGTTGTTAAAGAATCTTCCCAGTTACAATCCGGCCTGAACCTTTGGGTAGACTCTGCAGGATCAACGACAATAGCTGCACGGAGTACAGTAGAATTCCTCGGTACGGTCATTCGTGCGCAGATAGACAATTTAGAACTTTACTTGAAGCATGAAAAGTGTTAGGGGTTTGTGAATTCACCGTGGCAATCCCTTTATTTTCAATCACTAAATTTCGACAGCTATCAATTATGTGTACATGGTCAAATTATTCTATATTAATTGATTTACCTTTCTCTAGTTCAGACAAATACTACTCAATTTAGTCAACTTACTATAGCTATATGAATTGACATAAACTTTATTCTAGGGCATTTAGTCGCCAAATTTTTATTTTTAGTACGAGGTCTAAACAAATAGCTTACGTCTCTGCTCATTTTTGTTCACAAATCCATAAATTCATGATCATGAATATTTGAAGTAAAAACAATACATAAATATCATTTGGAGATCAAAACATCATCAATAAAATTAAGGTTCAAAGCTCAATTATACTCTTCGTCTCAATTCATCATTTAGTTACACATCGAGGAAGAAGAAATATACAAGAAATAATTGAAGTATGTCGTCGAATTTGAGGAAAGAACGAGAAAAGATGATGACCTAGCACCAAAAATCACCTTCTTTCATGCCAAATCTTTAAAACCCTAATTTCTTGATTTCTCCAGCTTGTATTTGTATTTTCTCACTTTTTTTTTCCAGTAAAATTTATATTTTGGCCTTGTGTAAACTCCTTTATGACAAAGACAAGAACTTGTGATCTAGTTGAAGCATAACCCGCGATTTACCCTCTCCAAGGTTCTAGGGGCAAAGATCTTGGGGGTCCAGGATTTAGTCTAGTGTAAACTGGGATACTTGGATATTAAAAAAAAAATCAAGAACTTTTTATAATAGTGAAAATTCCTTGGGAATTGTGCCCTCGATATAGCCCCAAAGTATCAAGAAAGACGACAAAAATCAGTTATGTTATAGATACAGAAATTGTTTGACTAAATTTTTACAAAGAACGTTTGATGATTTTTCATTGGTTTTTAAAACAACAATGACTTTAAATGCACCTGTATGATTTCTATGAATAATTCCCTACGAATTTTCAACTCAATAGAGCTGGGTCGATATCCACCGCCGTTGAACAATGGAAAACAGGACCAAAACTTGTGACCTACTTAACATATAAAGTCAATTCATAAGATAAATTACCATAATCTTCACAAATTGAAACTGCTCAAATAATTTACTAAAGGTTTCTAAGTCATGCTACCAAAATTAAATTTTATTTATTCGATACTCGATTGACATGTATTCATAATAAATTCAGTCGATATAAACTTTTAGGCTGGTTGTATCTTAACCATCAATGATGAATTGTTTCATTTCTCTCTCGTGAGATGCATACTCCAAACTTAATATTCAATTTTAATTCGAGATCTATGATTGCTTTCACAATGCTCATTCCTTTGCAACTCAAGTTTGGTTGAATTTAACCAATTGAAGCAATTATCTAGATTTGTGATGATTCTAGTTGAACTCATGTGTCTCAATCGCGAAACTTTCACTAGACAGATCGACCTTACTAGACATGCAGATACCCAAATTAAATCTACAAAGCTTAGCCTGAAAGTATAGCACTTTTTATTTATACTTACATCTCACATATAAAGGAAAAATTATTTATTTAATATTTTTATAAATTTTTCATCTCACTTATAGGTAACTAGTTCGCTCAAACATTGACAATATAATGTCAGACCGCTCTTCCTACCATTTCTTCTTTGTACACTCTAGAATAGGTAGCACCACTCTTAACATTAATATTTTATTTTTATCGCTACATGCCATTTCTTCCTCCATTTTTACTCTTTTTTCTTGACTAGTGCAATGTCTTTTGTTGAGATGAATAGGTGGGATCAAACCTATAGTTTATGTTCGATAATTAAGTTTCGCCTTTAGTTTAAAATATGCCAACAAATATTCAACAGTACGGAGTCAACACCTATCTAAACAGTTTCCAACACCAACTCAACCATTTGAAATTGTCCTTTGAATTTGTTAGATGTTTGTATTTTTTATTATGATCTAGATTCGTTACAAATTAATGAAATATTGGTCAATTATTTCATAGCATTAAAGAGTATTCGTGATCTTAGTTTTAACATGATGAGTCCAATATTCATTCAACATATTCCATCAATGTAACTAATCCTCAAATTATGATTATACCAAGATTATTGTACTCAAGAATATGACAGTCTCGCGTGGATAAGTATAGTAACTAAATTATAAAAGTGACATCACCTAGTCACAATTCATGAATTATAAAGGAACCCTTCTTCACGTACAAAAAAAGGAAAATACAAAAAAGATACAGAACACACACATGCAAGAGGTGGGTAGTTTTTTTTTTTTTTAATATAAAATTCACATGGGGCCCAACCCCATGTGAGTTTTCTGCTTTTTCTGTGTAGGAACAGTTCTGTGGAATTGTTCATTATAAAGAGTTTCAAATAAGTAACACAGTTAACAAGCAAGACTATCCAACTTACCCACATATAACCAGGAAATATATATATATTTTTTTTTTTATCTATTTTTCCTAATTTTTCAATTTTTTTTAAGGTCAATATTTTTATATATTCAATTGTTTTTATTTTCAGTATCTGAAAAGCAAATAACATTACACACAAACAAACACAGTAGAACTAACGAAGTTACACACCCAACCTTAAATTACACATTATTCTCAATATAAGCAAATAAATAAGCCTTGGAAGGATAACAATACTCCCCCGTTTCATATGAAGATGCCTCTCCATTAGCACTTCATCATTTATCTTCTTATAGTCTCATTTGCTTGTTTTGCAAAACATATCCATTATATCTAAAGAGACGACAAAATATAATTAGCTATGAAGTGATCATGTGGACAAAGAAATATGTAGTTATGTGTGAGTTTAGGCTAACTTAATTCTTGAGATTTTTGTTAAATGAAAGATATATTTAAAAAAAAAAACCATTTTTTAAATTCTTTCGTTTATATATATATATTTTTTATTTTTGTTCATCATTATAATTATTATTTTTGTATATTTTTATTTTTTATTTTTCAAAATGAACATGCTTGTCATTGTTGGACAGTGGCAAACAAAGTCCAATGCTGAACCATGGTTGACACACTTCACCTTGAACTTTCAAATCCTTTCAACATGGTCACCTTTCAAGTTTTTGTTCAATTTAGTCCCTTTTCGTCGAAATATTCAATTTTGATTTCGCAATTTTAAAAGCTTCTATATTGGTCCTCGAACCTCCAAATGCGTCCAAAATTTGTCCTTCGCAAAGTTTAATGCCAAGAAATTTTCATTTGTTTTCTCATTTATATTTATATTTTTTATATTTTTTCCTTCTCATTTTACGTTTTCGTTTTTCTTTTCATTTATATTATTAATTTAAGGTAGGATGATCATCTTAATCAAAAACTAATTAATTGATGGTCAAAATGATGACTTCCATCCAAAAAGGACATGTGGTCCTAACGTTTCAAAGGCTTGAGACCCCAATGTTAAAATTATTCAAAATCTAGGGACCCTCAAGACAATTTATCTTATATTTATAGATTATTTTATCATCTATTGTTAACTTCAAAAAAGTTTATAGTCCTGCCTATTGTATAAATTGAATAATCAAATAAGAATTATGATATTAACTATTTTTATACAAAAAAAAATTATGAGTTTGTTATTTATAGAAAAAATATTTTTAACTAAACAGTCTAGGTTGAATTTAATATTTTAATGCACATAAGATTTTAGTTGATAATTGATAGAATGTTTGCACATAATGAAAATGGGAACAATATAAATTTTATTAGAAATTCAATATCATACAAGATTAGAAAAAATTAAAATAATAAACAAAGTTAAAATATTGTTTATTATACAATATCAATAACATATAGATATAAATAATTAAAAACTTTAATTTTTCTCAAAAAATTTGAATATCAATAATTCTTTAAGCATTCACTCGTCCGACCCAGTGCATTGAATCAATCTTAGGTCGAATATGATAACTATGGTCAAAATCCTCTCGGGGCATAGTCCAGTGGTGCAAATGATAGGAGTAAGGTTATCTCACGCTTTGCTGGCAGATACAGTGTGGGGGTTCGATTCCTGAGATATGGAATTGGACTCATTGTAGGCACAGTTTACAGGAAACTCTTATTTCCTGACCTGTTATAGTACATCCCGCGATTTACCTCCTTCACAAAGCTCCAGAGAAGAGACAGTAGGGGCCTTCAAGGTTGGGGTTCAACCTTTTTTTTTGGATAATTATGGTCAAAATGTTAGGGGTCAGCTAGCAATTTTCTCCTATAACTAGACCAAAAATAATAATAATAATAAAAATATAGCCTTTTTTTGTGGAAATTACATAAAACCATACTTTAACTATTCAACCTTCTAAAATTAGATTCAAGGTTTCATATTTCAATAATCAGAAATATTATTTTAATCAATATTTTATAAAATAAATATTTTACTAATATACTTAATTATATACACATTACAAACCCTAATCATCTTTATAAACACTTCACTCCCTCTCTACCCAAGAGTTGTTGTATGTGTGTGCCTCTCTCCCTCTCTCTCTACATCAACGGTTCTGCCGGTTACAAACTCCGGCGATGGACCAATCTAGCCTTGTCGCGATGTGAAGATGTGGTCGGTGTAGGTCCCTCGCCTAGCGGCTGAAGCGATCTGGCAGCGATGTGAAGAGGCAGCTCGATTCGTTGCGATGTGAAGTAGTGGAGGTGCTACGAGGTTGATTGCGCGACGGTGGTGAATTTGGAAGGGCAGCAATGTGAAGCACTGGTTTGTAACTGCTTTGATTCTGTGGAGTGGGATAATGCAATGGTTTCGTTGGGGTGGTGGCGGTATAGTGTGGATTGTGATGGTAATAGGGCACTGTCGTACTAGATTGTTATAGGTGCGACGGTGATGTGGTGGTTGGGTGAGTGGTGATTAGCGGTGGTGGTGGAGGCGTGTGGTTCTGTGGTAGGGACGGTGGTTGAGTGGATTGGGGGGAACGGTTCTGTGGGAACATTTTTGTGGTGGATTTGTGGTTGTGTGGTGGATTTGCCGTGATGGCGAGATGGTGGTGGTGATGGTTGTGGTGCTGCGACAGTGATAGCGGTGTTGGTGTGGTTGTGGTTGTGGCAGTTGTGATCACGATGGTGCTGTAGAGGTAGCGGAGGTTTGGTGGTGGTCACATATTATTTGATTGATTGTGACTATTAAACTGATTAATTCGTGACTAATAAACAATATGTGACCACCAAAAAGATAAGTTGTGACCAAGAATAGTGTGTGACCTAAAAAAATAATAATTCATGACCTATAATAGTTGTGATCTGTGACTTGTAAATAACTTGTAACGTATAAATTTTTTATCTGTGACAAACAAATCGTGACTTACAAAATTTTTGAATTATGACCATAAACAGATTTTGTGAACTTAAATTTTTTTGATTTGTGATCAAAAAGAAAGTTGTGACCAATAATTTGATAAGTTGTGACTAAAAATTAATTCGTGACTAATTAATTTTTTTTTATTTGTGACCGATGAACAAACTGTGACTTACAAATTTTTTGAATTGTGATCGTAAAATAATTTGTGACATAAATTTTTTTATATGTGACCAAAAAATAATAAATGATTAAATAAATTGTTAATTTGTGACCAAATTGTATAGATATGTGGCTTAAATATATTTAATTTATTGAGTTGTGACCGAAAAATTAATCTGTGACCTATAAAAATTTTGATTCATGATCGAAAAATAATATGTGACCTATAAAATTTTTAATTTGTGACCGAAAAATAAGTTGTGATCAATAATATGATAAGTCGTGACTAAAAATTAATTCGTGACTAATTATTTTTAGATTTGTGACCAATAAACAAACTGTAACTTACAAAATTTTTGAATTGTGATCATAAAAAAATTTGTGACATAAAATTTTTGATTTGTGACCAAAAAATAATAAGTAACTAATTATATTATTAATTTGTGACCAAACTGTATAGATCTGTGACCTAAATATATTTAATTAATAAAATAATTAAATTATAAATAAATTTTAATAAAAATCTGATTTTAGAAATTAGAAATTTATTTTCTTATTTTTGAAATGTGCCATAATTAACTGCTTAGTTACAAAATTTTCCCTTTTTTTCCCCCCTAATATTGTGTAAACTGAGGTTAGATGGGGGTAATTTTTAGTTTAGCTTAGTCAAAATAGCAATTTTTCACTTTAACCAAAAAATATTTGTCTATAACCAAAATGGCCTTTTCTTGAGTAAAAGACAAAAATGCCCTTAAGTAGTTTATACAATTACAAAAATAGAATTTTGTTTCAAAAGACAAAAATACCCTTAAGTTACAAATTAAAAAATCAAACACTTTTCACTTTATATTTAATTATTTATTTTAAACAATTACCCAAATTAAAAAAATTAATATTAAATTTACTTTCTTGTTTAAATATTTCATTAATTAATTATCTTAATCGGTTATATATATTATTTATTTAATATTTAATTTCTTTATTTAATTATTTATTTAATCACTTGCTTAAAAAAAATTAATATTTAATTTGATTTCTCATTTAGATATTTTATTAATTTATTATCTTAATTGATTATGTATATTTAATAAATTATTTAATTATTTATTTTAAACACTTATTCAAATAAAAAAATTAAAATTTAATTTTGATTTCTCTTTTAAATATTTCATTAATTAATTATCTTAATTGACCCTTACTTAATTATTTATTTTAAATACCTACTCAAATAAAAAAATTAATATTTAATTTGGTTTCTCGTTTAAATATTTCTCTATTAATTATCTTAATTGGTTATGTATATTATTTATTTAATATTTAATTACTTTATTCAAATGATCACTTATTTAAATAAAAAAATAATATTTATTTTAATGTCTTATTTAAATATTTCTTTAATTAATTGTCTTAATTAGTTATGTATGTTATTTATTTATTGTTTAATTACTTTGTTTAATTATTTATTTAATCACTTAATTAAATAAAAAATTAATATTTAATTTAATTTCTATTTAGATATTTCATTAATTAATTATCTTAATTGGTTTTATGTATTTAAAATTTAATTACTTTATTTAATTATTTATTTAATCACTTATTTAAAGAAAAGAATTAGTATTTATTTTAATTTCTTATTTAAATATTTCATTAATTAATT
>NC_036239.1:9171944-9172651 GCF_002742605.1 Olea europaea var. sylvestris
TCTGATGCTAAAAATTCAATATATTCAAATTTGATCCGAATCCGACGAAATTAATGGGAGATGGATTTAGGGTTTTAATCCGATAACCCAATCGAGATTCAAATTCGATAATCCGTTAACTAAATAAATCAAATATGGATATAGATTGATCCGATATTACTCAAACATTCCAAAATGATGAAATATATATATATACACACACACACACACACACACACACACACACATACATACATATATATATGTATATGTTTTAGACCTTCTATTATAATAAGTGAGCCCATCAATATAGTTCAAATATTTTTTTAAAATAAACAATTAATTAAAATCTTGTTGGGGCTATGATTTTCAATGAAAAAATAAATGAAATTTTTATTTTTCTAATTTTTTCAATTTCGGATCTAATTTCTGATAATATAGTTAATCGGATATGAATTTAACATTCAAATATCCGTTGGATTATTGGATTGGATCAAATAGGATAATTATTCTTAACATATCGAATCGAATTTGAGTAGATCCGATTCATTTATAACCCTAACTTCAATGCAAAGATTCCACAATCGCCCTGGTTCGAATTCACGGAAAAGGTTGGGCAACGTACCGTCAACGAATGTTCTCTTATTTGCCTCGATGGTGTACGGAAAAATAATGTGTTGTGATAGCAATCTAGTCCTCTTACTAACCATTTGCTTTGACACGTCAAT
>NC_036239.1:9172751-9174660 GCF_002742605.1 Olea europaea var. sylvestris
ATCTCATTCGAGTCCATCACCTCTCTAAAAATGGTGTACGATTACGAGGTTAGTACATTGGTCCGTGCACAAATTTTGTTCATGCCTTATCATAAATGCATTTACTTCATATTTATACGCATATATGTATGTACATTTTACGTGCGTGTATATAATACGTGTAGACTTTGATATTGTCATTGTGAATATAGATGTGAAGAGATGGTTGGCAGAATTGCGAGGAAAGGACATGCCGGAATCATTTTCTTGGTCATACAAGAGGTTTGTATGAATTCAGTTATATTGAGAATTAACTATATTTTGATCAATAATGGCTTTTTAGATTTAAGTCAAAACTAGTTTAATACTTTACATAAAAAATTTCTCCCAATACAAGAAGGAATGTTTTGGTTGCTTTTGACGGATCACTTACTGTTAGGTTAGTTCGAGTGTCAATCTATGGAGGCACCATTTGTTAGTATTGGACAAATTTCTCCTTTCGTTTTCGTTTTGAATTTTCCATAATGCTCATTCTAGGAAGAGTTGGAAGAAGAACGCGGATTATTTGATTAATCTTTCGACATTTATATTTTCTAAACGTTTCAAATGGCTTGAAAAGAGAAGTGTGAATGAGATATTCCTTGAGATGACATAATCAACGATTCTCTCACCCTAAGGCGCTATCTTCAACATTTCTTAACCGATGATCTTCGACTAAAATCGATGATTTTTGCCTATTCCCGAAGGCGCTATCTTCAACCTTTCTTAATTTCATCATGATTCACTCATTGAATAATTTAAGTTTCAATTTATTGCAGTTAATTAACTTGATTTATTTTGCTTTTTTGTGCAGGAAGTATAGGACAGGTTACATATGGCAAGATTTGCTGGATGATGATCTCATTACTCCAATGTCGGACAATGAATATGTTCTCAAAGGATCAGAGATTTCGTCTTCCACTTTTAATAAGTTTAATAAAGGTAAATCTTATCATCAGTTTACTTTTATTTAAATATTTGAAAAGAAAATCAATTTTATTTACTTCATTATTTGATAAATGACAAGTCAAATCTATTTTCGTTAAAGATCAATAAATAAAAACTAATATCACTAACGAATTTTCTTTCCTTTTTATTCTTTTTTAATTATTTATTTGACAGACCTTTCACACACTCAAAACGTTCCCATGCAAAAAGAACCATTAACCCTTGAAGATACAGAAGGCCACGAGCCCTCTTGCATTCAAATTCATTCAGAAACTTCAAAGGGTGTTTCAACAAGAACACCATCAGAAATCGAAGAAGAATCGCCGACTTTTGGCTCCGAAACATCTACATTGACCGATGATTCTGGAAAAGTCGAACGTGATCTGGGGAAAAAATCAGACACTTTGAAACAAGTAAACTTGCATGGTTCTACTGATCAAGAACAAAAACTTCCCATAAGTAATGGGAATCCTTCATCTTCTTATTTTAATTCAACTCCATCGAGTATGGACAAGAAGACGACGAACAGCAAAGTTCCAAGGGAGAAAAATAGTGCACTAAATTCACCAGAGGCTTCATTCACAAAGAACAAGAGCTGTTCCAATGGAAAATCCAACATATTCAAGAATTTGATATCATGTGGTGCTGTGGATACGAATGATTCAGCAGTTGTGATGATCAATAGAAAGAATAAACCATTCTTGAATATGTGTTCTAGTGATCAGGATAATGTTCTTTCGGCAGAAATTTGCAAAAGGGATAAACTAGGAGGTTCTCAGAGGATCTTTGGGACTTCGTGGAATCAACAGCAGTGGAATGGCAGGTAATTTACCTTTACGGTAAGCATGTTTCGTAAGTTTAAACGAAGAGGACAACGTATAAACATTTTATACATCTCTCGTCCTTAATCATGTCGAGCCTAGCCTTGTTTGAAAAAGTTACG
>NC_036239.1:9176207-9184275 GCF_002742605.1 Olea europaea var. sylvestris
TTTTTTTTTTTTTTTTTTTTTTTTTGGAAAAATAGGTTTTGAAATGGTAATTTTGGGAGAATGTGAGATTAAAAAATATGGAAAATTTTTGAGTTTACATATAAAATTATTCTGACGAGAGAATGTGGGTGTGAATTTGAATATTTTCGTTTTTGGTTCTGTTCCAGAAAGAGCTGCGATGGGGTGAAGGATTCAAGAAAGCAAAGGACAACCTCAACTGCTTACAAGCAAATCAGAGGCCCGGATTGCTCGTAAGTTGATTGGTAACACATCTTTATCTTTTTTTCATTTCTATTTTACAAAATAATAACCGTTATACCGTGTACAATCATCTTAAACAGACGAATCAAATGATATTTTTGTTCGAATTGAACGCAGGCAATGTGGGAAGTCATTCAAGCCTGAGAAACTACATTCACATATGAAATCCTGCAAGGGAATGAAAGCCTTAGCCAATGGAACTTTTAATCCTGCACTTTCTGCATCTATAGTTCAGACGACATCTCAAAGACTGTCATCGAAGGAATCCCAAAATGAGGATTCAATTTCTGGATACTAAATAACTACTTAATTCTTACAGTTTTTCATTTCATAGGATTTATTTTAATAAAATTTAAGAATGTTTTCTTACTCTTCATGAACTTCTGCAAACTGTTCCTTTTAATGTAAAGGATGCAGAGTGAATTTAATCAGCGATAGTTAATTCATCAGTTTCTGTTATTTAGCACTAGCACCCCCAAAAAAGACAGTAAATGTAAAGTAATACTATCCCGTGTTTGGATTAGATAAAAATCATTTTTTTAATACATATTGATAACATCAAAGAGATGTGTAGTTAAAAATTTGATAAAAGTTATGGATATCATGAAATGTGGTTGAAAATGAGTTTGAGAAAAATGAATTTTTTGAGTTTCCTAGAAACCTTTCTTCCAGGTCCCAAGATAAGAGTCATTTCCGCTTTATTTCTTTGGTTACAAATTAAGATGGCAAGAGTGGAGCTCTACCAACTGATCTATATCCCCTCGAGCCAAGTGGAACATACATGAAACAATCAAATCCTTCTTCTCTTCTTTCCGGAGTTGCAGCTGGGGACCAAACATGGGCCTAATAACCACAGCTAAAAACTAAAACGAGTAAGGGTGAGATAAAATATTCAGAAATTCACAACTACATTAACTTAATTATGTTCTCATTTGGGAAAGCATAAATAAACCTTCCTATACATTTAACTAAAAAGGAAGCACGAACATGCCTATCCTCTCTCTCCGAGATACAATGAAGTTGACAAAACTCAAATAACTTTAACTCAGAATTGTATTGTGATAAAGATATCGATTCTGTAGTCCTAGCTTATCTGGTCAGGCTCTACCTGCCTGCAATAAGTGCAGAGTTGACATGATCAAGTAGAAATGTGTATAACTTCTTCTTCAACCTTTCCATCCTTTCATCATCACCACATCCTTCTTTAAATGCATCATCCAACCATTGATTAACCCTTCTAAGCTGCCCAAGAAGGCCTGCAATATCAGAACTATCTCCCTTGGTTCTCAGTCCAAATCCGTTGTTTAAAGAACCTTCCAAATAATTCAAAAACCAGATACGAGATGATGAGAGCAACTTGTCTGCTAGAAGAGCAACATCTTTTAATCCTGAGTCCTGTGACCAAGCTTCCATTCCAACACTCGTTCCTTTTGTGCTGGAAGAAGAGCGCCTTGAACGAGATTGCAAACCTTTCACCTCTGAATCTGCTCTCCTTGACCCATGGTTTAATGGGGTTTTCTTGATTTTAGGTGAATGATTCTCTTCATTTTTCATTGCAATGTTTTCTATTCTGACATAGTGATGTTTGTCACCATTTGTAGTGCACTTTTCTCCTTCCTTCGTAAATAAAGAGAATTTGGAAAGACCAGTTCCAACAGCAGCTTGCACCCACAACGAGGCATTCTTATTTGCAGAATTGTGGCTAATCTTCGGTGGTGAACATTGCAAGCCACTGTAATTGCTTTCTTTCGCATCAGAAGCCCTACCGCTTACCAGAGCATTAATAACTACAGCTGCTTTCTTCATTCTCTCGTCAAGGCTCAAAAACTGCTCTACAAGTGGTCCTGCAGAATCTCTCTGCGACAAGTCACATAGTTCTGCAAACATGCTACAGAAAAAGGGCAGAGATCTTAGCTAACAACCTTGAACAGGTTAAGACGTCCCCCTCGGGACAATTAAAGATTCGTGCAGACAAGACAAAATAATGCCACCTGGAATTGTGAGTAAATATAACTGCAAGAACATTATATTATATGTCAAATGATTCACTCTCATTGTCCAAGAGTAGAGAATGTTAATATCCCTCTGTTATGGACTAAAATGAGAATATATAAACTACTGGTTGAGAGGAATCACAACGCAGAATCAAAGATCCGAAGAGAAAATAAGCTTTCATAATCCATAGCTTTAATTTTGTGCTGCACTTAATTGCATCTTTATGAATTCAAAACTAAATAACTTCCACTAGAAATGATTATAAACAGCTTAAATCAACTACACTAATGTTTGGGAAGTGTTTATAAACGGTTTAAATTTTAAAAAGATAGAAATGAGTGGTGGATAGATGAATAGTACTTGTAGGTCCCACTAAATGTGGATGAAAAAGTGAATTGACAAAATATAAACAATTCATGAACATCAGCCAAATATATTACACTCTACAAGAAGAGTAGGCATCTTTTATTTATTAAATTATATGTCTAAACTAATAAATAGCAGTCTTGTAACAATCAAAATGTGTCGAAAGGTGACTTATTGAAACTTAAAAGGTCCCACTCATCAACTTTACATTCTGACATTACCATTCGCTTAAGATTGACAAAGGCGATTGTTCAAATTGCAGAAGACTTAAAAGTTCATAGTTGGTGCATTGATTTAAGACCTATAAGAAAATGCCTTCCAGCAACGGACAACACAGACATGCATACAAACTCATAGATGAACATGTCACATGAACATTCTTAATCACACATGCAAAGAAAAAGATAATTTTTAATGCATCACAACTATAACCTGCCAATTAAGAAAGGGGAGCAATGTGTTAAAAAAATAGAAACTGGAGTATGAAATGAATGTGTGATCTACTAAAAATCAGACGCAGCTGGATTTGCTACTTGGCATTTAGTTGAATGCAAAAAATGGCAGAGTAGAATCAGTAAATTAGGGATCAGTGAAACATTCTATTTATGCTGACAAGACAAATCACGTACATCAGCAGAGCATATTGCCATAAATTCTGAGATTAACAGCCATGGTATCATATGTGAAAATAGAAACAAATTACCTCATGCAGCGAATGATCCCTTCTGATGCAGATGCTTCTTCTAGTGCACGAGCTGCAGATACAAACGCGACATTCCTATAATTTTGGACTTCCTGAAAAGCAGCATGACTCATATAAACATGATTTTATAGAACAGTCAGAATATAAAGCTTACAAGTTTTGTACATCTGAATGTGTACCTCTCCAATGTGTTGGATGGTAGGAGAAAGTGAACTCCACAAGTTCTTTGAATCTGACAATATTTGACAGTTGATATTACTAGGAAGAGTATCGCCATCTGATGACTTCAGATTTTTTGTTATAGGCTTGCTTAAATGCTTTGGAGAAACAATCACGTTCTTGTTTTTAAGTGGGAAAACACTCGGATGCTTCAGCATCAATTCCTTCTCAGGAGAAGCCTTCTTATTAACCATCTCTGGAGAAGCCTTCTTAGTAACCATCTGCAAAGGCAAAATACATTAAGTTGGAGAAAATATCGACGTAATGTCATCATGTGCAAGAAATGTTCAAACAAACAAAAAGCCTACTTGTGTGAGAATTAAAAAGATACAATCAAGAATCACTATCTATTCAAGAACATATCAGAGTAAACACTCAAAGAAGTACAAGTTCTATTGCAAATCAATATTTATTTGGAACTGGAAATTGAATGCAAATATTAGTGAAAAACCTTAGTATATTTGAGAAAATATATTCAATACAGGGACACAAAGATGGGGGAGAGTGAGAGAGTGGTATAAAGTTTTTTAACGGTCCACTAATAACAAGTTGCTGAAATTTAGAAGACATTATTATCAGAAAGATTAAGAAATAAACCTAAAAATGTTCATAGAAAAACAAGTAATTTTTGAAAGCTGAAATATTGTAAAATTGAGATTATGCTTGTGATTTTGCACAAGAGTTAATACCGTATAATTTGAACAGACCACTTTCTTTGGGACAGAAGAGGATCAGAAATCATCCAAATCATATTTTTCTTTCCTGATCAGTTATATTCATTGCAGAAATCAAAATATTAATGAAGAAGGTGGGCTCAGGGATAAATTACTGAAACTCTAGGATGGTATAATAACTGCATTAGCTACTTCTCTATAATCCAATACTTGTTGGACCACAATCCTATTATATGGTTTAGAATCACTTAAATTTGCCATTACGACATGAACATCACAAGACAGTAGAGTAGAGTCAATAATATCTATTGCTATTTTCCCATTGTATTTTTCCACTTCTATTAAGGAGGATATATAAAAATCAATGTGTCCCTCAAAAACAGAAAATGTACAAGGAAAAGCAGGAAATTTCACCCTTATTGAACTTTGTTGTTGTCCCTTCCTTATTCCATAATTGTCTGTTACAGGCTTAAACTTTTGGTACAGTAAAATTATCAAAAGAACCATAGATATATAAAAGTTCACTTTTTAAACAGAACAGAAATTGGCAAAAACAGAAAACGTAATTCAATTAATCCAGTGAGCAAGAACCTATATTGCCTACTTATACATAAAGGGAGATGCTTACAGAATCTGAAAACGAATGTGAATTGTTTGATTTAGACTTCGATGTGCCTTTAGCATCATTTTTACGAACAGGACTGTTATCCCATACTTTTCTAGTCGAATCCAAGCTCAATCTTCGACCTTCCCCACACCCAACCTTCGCATTTCCTAAAGAAAGCCTTCTATTTTTACCCTCTGCAGCTTTCTTTACCTTTCCCTTTGATGTTTTCACCTTGGCTTCAACTTTCTTAGCATTCAGAAAATCACTGGCAATCAAGTCCTTAGGATCTCCAATGCATGGCCGCCTCTTGGGGACTGGTTTAACACCACAAAGCACCGGAACAGGGGAGCCAGTATTGAGTCTAGTGACATGAATGAACTGTCCGAGTTGGATCTTGTCACCCAGTATTAACTCCACATCTTCATCTGATACAGACACATATGCTGAATGCACTGAATCTGAAACTCTCAAATAATATCCCCTGGTCTCCCATGGATCATCTTCTAGTGAAGGCACAATACTAATAACCTAAAATACAAACGCCCCGCATGAGAAAATTTACTGAATTTGCAAGAAATGCAATTAACACTCAACAGAATCAGAAAAGAAGAAAATTTACATTGTTCATAAAATGATAACCAAATTCTCATCACCCCCGGAAGGCAACAAACAATGAAAGCGTATGATTAATACCGATTTCCATTTGTTCATATGAAATAAATGCTTGAAAATGCCATTAACATTTGAGAAAGAAAAATATCTACAGCGTTGATAAAAGAAAAAAACAAAACCTCATTAGCCCAGAAAGAAGCAAAAAAATGAAAATACAAGACAAATGCTATTGACTATAATACAAATAGGAAAAGGGAGGGGAAACAACATTCACAACGTTAATAAAACAAAACACACAATCTCGTTTGCCCAGAAAAGGGGCAAAAACAATGAAAATCTATGAATAATATAGATTTCTTTTTCTTTTCATCCCCGAAAAAAAAAATTTTGAGAGAGAGAACAACACTTGAAAATGCCAGTAACTCTCAACAGAAAAATATAATTAAAAATAAAAATAAAAATCACAACGTAGCTAAAAATAATACCCACAATCTCAGTAGCCCAGAAAAGGAAAGCGAAGAAATACAATCAAAATGCATGATTTATAGTCTTCTTTTCATTTTCATACAAAACAAAATCTTGAAAAAAATCATTTACATACCTGAAGAAGAGCAGAACGGTGTTCCCCAGCAACTTTAAATTCCTTGTTATCTACATTCTGAAGAAGCTTAAGCAGTATCCCTGGTGTAAGAGAAGCCATTCTAATGAAGCAGTATCAATAGATATTTTTGAAACAAATATCCCTTAAATACTCAACGTGTGCTAACACCATAGCAAGAAATAATTAATGGGAAGAGCGGAAAGCGAAGTTGCAGTACAAGATTTGAGGAGGTTGGGGCCGGGTCGGGCCAAGGCAGAACGAATCTCAAAATGTCATTGGAGGGGATGGGTTGTGGGGACACGTGGCGAGTTGGGATGTCATTTGGAGACTGGGGTAGCAGAGGATAGAGGGAGAATATTATAGACGCAGATGACGAGGTTTTTTTTAATCTGGTTTTCAAATAAACAAATCGCATCAAGCAAATGGCGACAAGGCTAGGGTGGTATGCTACAGTATTTTAAGTACGTCTTTATGTGTAGACGATAATACCCTTTATAAGAATACCATTTTTTGGTTTTTCTTTTTAAATCAATCGAAACATTTGATCTCATCAAGTAAAAAAAGGAAGGGTAATTGGCACAAAATGTCCTTACCTGCTAATTGTCCTACCACACTTAAAGTTATATCTAGAAATTTCGTAGTCCAACTTTGGGATTCCATCTCTTTGTTTACTCTTTGCACCACCTCGCACCCCATGTCGTTCAAATCAAGCTCCCTATCACAGTCCACTTCCCATCTCTCCAAAAACTTGACATATATATATAACACATTGTATTCACGAGTTTAATAAAAATCAATTTTGGATAATTATACTATTGAATCCACATTTTTTTTCATGATACATGTATCTTCAACATTTTTATTTTAAAGCAGGTGTTGCTGGCTTCCTAAGCCTGTACCTGATGAACTCGTTGAGGCTAAGAATAAAGTTTAGAATTCGATTCGAACATTTCCTTTGAAGGTGTTCATAAACTAAAGTACTAGTTCACTGGGGGACTATGTTAAAAACCTATTAGAGTTAAGTAAAACCTTTTTGCATTCAATCATATGTTACGCTTCGGGCAAGACCAAGCATTTTGCTGCTTTATTCACAACAACTAAGAGAAGGATTCGTACTTCGAGTTTTTTACATTCAAATTCTATTTTATAAAACTATTAAAATATCAATTAAATGTAAATAATGCCAAAACAATGAACAACGAACAAAATGTGACATTACCCATAAAAAGAATTGAGTTATATTTGCTTTTAATGCATCAAAATACCATTGAAGGAGAAACAGTGAAAATTTACTTTTGTTCGGTTGACGAGGAAATTCTTTAACAGCACTGAGAATATTTTGTATTGTCAAAATGCTTACACGAGTTAGCTCAATAAAGATACAAATTCATTCTTGTTTAAAGATAGTAAATTTCTTGAAATTTTCTATAAATTGTATTTGCATAATTATAAAACTCAAATGTATAGGATGGAGGGGCAAAAATGAGAAATTTGAAAGTGATGGTGTCTTGAATGACGTGAGGTTCTGCTGCAAGGAATCAAAAACTGGGTAAAGAATCAAGAAAAGTTATGTGTTGAAGTTGAAATGTCAGAAGGTTTGGGAAAGTGATCGTAGGTCCATATGTATGATTAGATGTTCCTTTTCAACAATTTCTTATTTATGAAGAATTTTGCTAGAAGAACAGAGGGTCTGTCAGCCCCTGACTGAACCCCACCCATGGGGGTGGGCTCCACGCAAAAAAAGGGACCAGCCCCACCTATTGGTGGGGTTCGGTCAGGGGCCTGTTAGGCCCCCTGACCCCTGTTTTTGTAGCAAACTCCATATAAGAAACCCCCACCCCACTCCCATCTGGTAGCAACTCCCATCCAAAAACAAAGTTAGGGAAATTTTTTTAAAGAAAGAGTGTGATTTTATTGCCAAAGGAATTGTCATGTAGAATCGAATCAATGGAGTTGTTAAGAGCTTGTTAAATTAGGTATGAATAGAAAATATATTAACAGTTCGATTATAAGTGAACACTTTAGATGTT
>NC_036239.1:9185610-9229520 GCF_002742605.1 Olea europaea var. sylvestris
AAAGAAATTTAAGTATAAAAAATTAAATTAAAAATAAAAATAATATATAAATATTCTGTCACAAGCTATGAAAAATGAAAAATTAAGCAAAAGGATATTGGAACATCATATTCAACAATTATTTAGTTTGGAAATTTTCATTCCTAATAATTTTAGTGATTGGATTTTTGAGTCAGATTTTTCTGCGAATAATAATTAAAAATATTTAATCTAATACATTTAATTTATTGACTGAAATTTTATTGTTGAATACATAATAAAACTAAAAAAAAAAATTAGTATTATTGACGAAAAAGTCCATAGTTTTCCTAAAGGTAATAAATAATAATTTTAAATTCATAATAAAATCATTATTGTGGGTGGTAATTAAGTATAAAAATGTCCTAATAATTTAATTTAATAACGGAATTTTTTTTAATATATAAAGTAACAAAAATATGTGTTCGCGAAATTATTTGTTCCGATTTAAAATCCACCGCAAGTGTACGGTTTGTTAACAAGTAATATAATGGACTATGAGTCCAAATATTGATCCCACAAGGATTGAATTAGTTCGAATTAACCTATTATGACCTTAACCGAAACACTAAAATCAAATTGAGGTTTTGTACATTAACTAACAAAATGTAACCGTTGAATGCAATTATGAATGAAGAATTATACTAAGTGCAAAATAATTTGGATGCAATTTAACTAGAATTTTATGGAATTAATTGATGTACTAACGCACTAGGATCACGAATCCCCAAGCAATACTCATTCAATTGTCAATTATGCAATTTTGACACACAGTTCCACCAAAAATGAATCAATATTCCTATTTTAATTTAGCAATCTCTTTCGAGCAATGCCAAACATATCTCAATATATGATTCGACTATATTTCTATGACGAATACTAACATACCGACATTCATTATAAATTCACGAATATCCAATGATTCACACAAGGCATAGAGGTATATTTCTATTCCCTATCGGACCCTATGATGATTTATACTATGTCGAACATATTTTCTTTCTTTCGAGTGCATAAAACAAGCCATCACGATCATATAATTATGTGCACAATAATCATATGAAAATAAAAATGTAATAAATCAATCAAATCCGGAACTTATGTTCAAATATATCAAAAATCCAAAGCAACAATTAAACGTAGTATTACAAGGTTTATCGATCTCCTAGCAATGATAAATCTAGCCTAACATGCTAAAAAGAATAAAACATAAAAATATTTGAAGAAACGACATCACCCGAATCAATCTTCAATTCGATCTTCACTTGGCGCGATGTCGTTCTCTTATTCTATCCTTCGTTTCTCTTTCAAAATCTCTCAAAAACATGTAAAAACGGCGTCCCTTACGTTCTGGTCGAGTTTTTGCATTTATAGGACCCTAAAAATATTATTTCCATAAGAGTTTCGGAAGAAAAATGAAACTGAAGAGAATTGCTCTATGCGACCGCATAAAGCAACTCTATGCGATCGCATAGAGTAAATTTTTGGAGCATCATTGTTTTCGGTATGCTACTATGCGACCGCATAGAGGATAGTACTATGCGGTCGCATAGTACTATCGACTATGGCAGATGTGCGTTTTGATCCTCCCACTTGCATCCTTCACTTGTTGGCATCTCCTCTTCATTCTTTTCAATTCATCACCCCCACGATATCGTCAATTGGTAATTGGCTTAATCGATTTCTCGATTTGTTCATCGGATCAACTTTTGGATATTTACACTTTGGTCCCTGAACTTTCACTTTGCATCATTTTAGTCCTTTTTCGCGTCTTTTCTCCTGAATTTCACCATGTTCATCGTTGTTCCCTACAATTCACAAATGCACGAGATTAAGTCACAATTCAGTCATTTTGCTCGTTATTAAGTCATATTTGTGACCTAAATAAGTGTGAAAAAACACTTATCAATATGAAAAATAAATAAATATAAATTCCATCAAATTCTGAATAACTAAATAATAATTAAAATATTATTTAAGATTGCACAAAACTGTGGTTAGAAGTAATTGACGCAAAAACGGTCATATGATTTAAATGCTCTGAGCAAAACAATTATATCCTTTCGTAACATTTTCTATCCCTTCGCATAAAAAATACTTTTTATTTGTTTAAAGATTTTCCCTACTTACAACTATCATGGCCATTTTGTATGATTCTATATTAGGGGTAGGCATTTTAATCAGAACCGTATAGAAACTAAAGGTTGTGAATGTTGGAAAATTATACCGATATTGTGCATATTATATTCACAAAAATTATACCGTTTATGTTCACGAAATCGAAACGTAATTTTGACTTACCAAAATGAATTTGAAGAGCAAAACAATAATAGTTACCGAATTCGATTGCATGGATATGGATTCATCCCTTTTGATTCTTAAATGAAAGCAAGTCATTCTTTGAATTGAACCTTGCACCATAAATATATTAATAATGTTAAACATTTTCTAAAATCAAAGTATGATTAAAATAATCAGAAAATGAAGAAAGAAAATGCAAGTGATGGATTTTGGCCGAGACAAGTGTTGGACACTTTCTCCTTAAGATGAATTTGCCCTGTATCGATGCTAACGATTTTTTGATAATCATCTTCTAAGATACAATGATCATGTCTAGTCATAGAAACACTCCAAATGACTTAGACCAACGAACTCGAACAGAATTCTCTTTCTACCATAACCATGACTTTGATGCAAATATTTTATGCAAAATCAAAGTGTAACATGAAATGAAATTATATGAAATTATGAATTGATAAAATCCAAACACACGGGGTCTATATATAGTAGTTGGAAAGGTATGTCAAAAGACACAATCATACCAAGAAACACACCTCTTGAAATTTATTTCTATACATTAAGAGACACAATTATTGAAAATTAATCATACCTATATCAAGAGTTCATGATCCTTCATATGAAAAGATACATTTTTTTATCCATATATTTCTAGAATATCCCACAATATTTTATACAATTTTCCAACAATTTCAAGTATTAAGCGTCTTACATTTGGTTTATTTCTCATTCACCAAATAATGAATTCCACTTAAATAATCATATAAATTTGATTCATTACAAAATTCTAACAGCGAATCGATTCCCCAAAAAAAATAAAAATGGGATCCCATTGGGAATGGAACCCTGAATCAACCGGTTGCAAGTCAATTCTTAGTTCTTGCATTTAGAAACATGGTTATCCAACGCTAGAACATTACAATTGTTCACCCTAACCAGCGACCCAAATCGAACAAATAGCAAATTTGTAAGATCCAACGAAAAAAAGTTTAAATGGCCTAAATGGTAAGTGCCCTAAAAATGAAATTCATTCATTTGAATAATTGAATCATATCACTTTCAGTCATATCTATTCCTAACATTTATACTACCCCTAGCAATTTAAGCGTTGTCCACCGCATAAATCCTACTTGAGAAACGAATAAATGATACGCTGAGCAACAATCAGACTTGAATACTGTTATACTAAATATTGAATTTTTTTCAATATTTGTAATAAACTAAGAAAGTGTTGAAATATGTGATTGATAGTATATTTTATTTTCTCTATTTATATTAAATATTTAAAAAATAATTTGAATGTTAACTCATTAGAACTAAATTCAAACGATTCGGTTTTGGTTCCAATGATTCCGAGTACAAATATATTCCCATCATTGACAATCACAGAAGCAACCTTATTCGTTGATAATTTTGTTTTCTCTTGCACGATGCATTATGTTAAAAAACATATATCCCCTCATGGAGTGATTAAGTTGGTGGAATATGTGAGCGTTGAGGTCTTTGGTCACAAATTTGATTTCTCCTATCGACATTCTCGATCTTGCCTAGTGCGATTTATCTGACTGACGTGGTCTGCAGGTTATTACATCAGTCCGAAGGGTAGCGAGTGAATTCTTCTGTCATTAAAAAAAAAAAAAAAAACATATATCCCATGACAACGTGACGACGACATCTAGTCCAGAAGAACGCGGTCTTCGATCAAATGCTAGATTGGATAGGATTAATGAAGAAAAAGAATTAAAATCTTCTCTGTTGCACGTAATACTACATCTAACATGGCCTGAATGACATCAAAATTAAATTCAATGTAGGAAGAAACAAGCTTCAATTAACAAGAGAAATGTAACATGAAGTCTGATGATCACGATGTGCCCAAAAGCTGGCAGCTACTGGTCGAAACCTGGTATTCACTTCCCCAACATAATTTTAGATGAATTTTGCCTGATGTAGAATACTCGCGTGAAGGAGTGGTTGGGGTGGGTGATTATTTAAAATAAAAAATAAAAAATCCCGCAACCCCCTATATTGTGAGTATTCTGTATAGGGGTCCTTTCACAGGACCTGTACAACAAGCAAAATCCATTTTATATAAGAGACAAGAGCAGGTTAATGGGCCTAATGGAGTGAATTTAAAAGTACTGCAAGATAATATAACCAAATTCACTCGCGGATCCAAACATGAGCTCGACCGTGCTATAGCCCGTGTCCGCCCCTAAAAATGTATACCCTTTTCCTTACTTTTTTTTTAAAAATAAATTCATGTATATTTGTATTATAGATAATGTTCAAACTCAAGGCTGAATTCGCTGTCCAAATTCTAAGCCATCTTATCAATGTCATTCAACTAGTCTAACTTATAATTTACCAGCAACTTCTGTGCCTAAAGTAATGCATGGCTACTAGACTTTACCATAATACACAAATAGGAATAGTTTCCAATACAAATAAACAAGACAGTAAATTTAAGAGTGCAAAAATACATTAACGATGCATTTCTGGGCAAGCACGAACAGTCAATTATCAAGCAAAAACAGTAAACAAGATATTGTACGCTAATTAGAATGATCGCCGTACAATTCAGTCAAGATTGACAAGAGAGATTTATAGCAAGCGACTGAATTAAACTCTTCATTACTTCTACAGAACACCTTTTTCCAACCATTTGCAAATTAAGAAGAAAATCAAGAACCCAAAAAAAAAAAATACTAAAAGGAAGAAAATAACATCAACAAAAAATATTTGAAATGATACAATATAGCATCACTATCACTAACTTCCAAGGACCACTCTAACATAGAACCATATCTAGCATTTTACATGACTTTCCACTTTCAAAAGGGCCCAGTAAATTGAGAAGCTCAACTCTCAGTGGAGGACATGTAATCAACTCCAATTAATCACCATGCGAACATCAAGTCAGTAACTATCAGCTCTATAAGAAATAATCAGGTGTTCTTCGAGTAATATCAGGTTCCCCTCTTCGTGGAGCTGGCTCAAACTGCAACAGAAAAAATCAAAAACTACCAATACTAATTCATTACGTCCCTCATTCTTTGAAAAATCCCAGCACAACACGAAAATGCCTAGAAAGACGAGGAATAAATGGTAGAGACAGGTAACGAGCATTAGCACATGCACACACACAGAGAGAGATAGAGGGGGGAACCTGGATAAATGTATGCTCTCTGCAGTCATCAACTTCCAAAATGGATGCCATATTTCCACAGCGATAGCAATAATTTGGTGCACTAAAAATAGTGACAACCTTTTGTTCCTGTTGTAAAAAGTCAAATCAATTATGGATGCCGCCTCTAATAACAGTAACCGAACTAATACATGGTCTAAAGTGTAACTGAATTGAATTAATTACATGGGCCCAGTTATATCCCTCCATAACAAGCTGATGAGCTCTAGCAATTAGCTTTAAGTTGTTGGTATGATTGAATTGCTCCGAAATGTCCTATAATATGGTAATGGAATTAATCAGGTGAAAGAAAAAATGTGAATGAAGTGACACTCAATAAATAGATGACAGTACCTGGCCAAACGTGTATCCAGCACCACGAGGGGAGATGCCCCAACCGCAACGATCATCTGGATCAGACCACAATAAATCACACATCGGACCTTCATGTGGAACTTCTTGAACACGATCAAAGTTTCTTATATTATCAAGAGTTTCAACAGAGGGGGACAATCCACCATGCAGACAAAATATTTCTGATTCAACCTACATAAAGATCACAACATTAGAATCAACTTGCAAGCTCGATAAACTAATATATTAGTCAGTCAATTTGAGTTTTGGAAAAGAAACTGGCAGCTATGTATAGCAACTATAAAGGCCATCAAGCCAGCCCCCGGGACATAACCTAGTGGTGCAAAGGACGGGAGTGAGGTAATCTCAGCGTTGTTGACAACCGCAGTGTGAGGGTTTGTTGGATTTTATGCACAATATTAAAGAAATGAAAAACGGAAATCAACACAAGAATTTTACGTGGTTCGGCGATGTGCCTACGTCCACGAGAGTGAAGCGGAGATTTCTTTATTCAGTTATGAAAAATAGGGTTACAACATATTATTTACACTAACCCTTGCCTGGGCCCTTATAAAATTTTAAGGCCCGTACAGAAATATCCCTGTACCCTACCGCGGGGGCGTTGCCCCCGCCCCCCCAACCCATTCAGCATCCCTAACAACCAGACAATGAATTAAACTCGCGCAAGGCCAATACTGTCGCTCCGCTCCACGCCGGCATCGGCCCAGTTGATCCAGGGCCTGTGTTCCACTCTATATGAGCCACATGCACAACAATCTCCACCTTAACGAATATTCACCCCTTAGGAAAAAAAACATAACCTGGAAAAAAACCACACCATCTAGGACCAATGGGTTGGGACACATCCTCTCTAATAACTAGAGATGTTAATCAAGTTCAAGCAATGCTTGAACCTATCCATTGTGATCGGCTTTGTCATCATGTCTGCTGCGTTCTCTGAGGTATGCACCTTCTCCAACAACAACTCTCCTAAAGTAACCAACTCTCATATCATATGAAATCTCACATCAATGTGCTTGGTTCTTGCATGATAAATCTGATTCTTAGCTAGGAAGATGGCGCTCTAACTATCACAGTACAGCTTCATTCCATCTTGCTTGATCCCAAGTTCCCTGACAAGCCCTTTCAACCACAATAATTCCTTAGCTGCCTCAGTTGCCGCCATGTACTCTGCTTCAGTTGTAGATAATGCCACAAGTGATTGCACCATTGACCTCCAACATATGGGCCCACCTGTGAGTGTGAAAACATAACCTGTATGGGACCTTCTATCATCCAAGTCCCTGCATAATCTGCATCTAAATATCCTTGAACTGAAATATCACCATGTTGTCTCTCAAACTTGATCCCGCACTCCATTATACCTTTCAAGTACTTAAAAATCCACTTTACAGCTCTCCAATGCTCTCTACCAGGATTAGCCATATACTTACTAACCACACTGACTGCATGTGCTAAATCTGGTCTGGTACACACCATTGCATACATCAAACATCCAACTGCGCTGGCATAATGTACCTTTGACATCTCTGCAACATCTTCTTTACTCTTTGGGCACTGATTATTAGACAATCTGAAGTGATTTGCAAGTGATGTGACAACTGATTTTGCATCTGACATGCTAAACCTCTCTAACACTTTCTTCAAATAGTTTTTCTGAGACACCCATGATTTTCTGGCTTTCCTATCTCTGTTGATCTCCATGCCAAGAATTTTCTTAGCCTGTCCCAAGTCTTTCATATCAAACTTACTGCTCAACAAAGATTTCAATTTGTCTACCTCATCCATATTCTTGGCAGCAATTAACATGTCGTCCACATACAACATTAAGAAAATATATGAGTTATCCTCAAGAACTTTGTAGTATACGCAACAATCATACTCACAACGACTGTAGCCAATCTGAATCATATGAGAGTCGAACTTCTTGTACCATTGCCGTGGAGACTGCTTAAACCCGTATAAAAACTTCTTCAGTTTACACACAAAATTCTTTGTTCCTGGTTCCAAAAACTCTTCTGGCTGCTCCATGAAAATCTGTTCCTCCAAATCATCATGAAAGAAAGCAGTCTTCACATCTAGCTGCTCTAACTCCAAATCAAAATTAGCCACCATTGCCAAAACAATCCTGATGGAAGTGTGTCTAACGACCGGAGAGAAAATTTCATTATAATCTACTCGCTTCCTCTGTGAGTATCCCTTTGCTACTAATCGAGCCTTGTATCTTTCTCCTTCCTTTTCTAACATTGCTTCTTTCTTTCTATATACCCACTTACACCCTATCTGTTTCTTCCTCTCTGGAAGCTCCACCAAATCCCAAGTATCATTTTTATGGAGTGACTCAATTTCCTCCGTCATAGCCTCTATCCATTTACCTTTCTCCTGACTACCAATGGCATCCTGAAAAGTTATAGAATCGCTATTGCTGGTAATGAGTGCATAAGAAACCGAATCCTCAAATCCATACTTTGCTGGTGGTTTGGTAGTGCAACGTGGTCTGTTTAAGGCAACACTATGATACTGCTCCACCTCTGACCCAGAACTATCTACTCCCTGAGCATTAATTTCTGTGTTAACATGTCTAGCTCTACTTGCACCACTTGGCTTTTACCTCTGTCCTCGTCTGAATTGAGCTTCTCTTTATCTGTAGAAGCTTTAAGCATGAATGCTTCATCAAAAACTGCATCCCTACTTATTACCATCTTCCTTGCCTCTAGATCCCAAAACTTGTATCCCTTTACACCTTTAACATAGCCCAGAAAAATGCGCTTTTTTGATTTCGAATCAAGTTTGGATCGCTGATCACTAGATACATGCACATACGCCGGACAACCAAATACTCTCAATTCAAAATAATCAACTTCATTACCTGTCCAAACTTCCTCTGCAACTTTCCCATCTAGTGCTGCTCGTGGTGATCTGTTTATGACATAACATGCCATGTTCACTGCTTTTGCCCAAAAACTCTTCGAGAGCCTTGCGTTTAGCCTCAAACATCTTGCCCGTTCTGCAATTGTTCTGTTCATCCTTTCCGTAACACCATTCTGTTGCGGTGTCTTGCGAACTGTATAGTGCCGCTGAATACCATGCTCCTCACAAAATCTCAGAAACTGTAAATCTATATACTCTGTACCGTTATTTGTCCTCAAATACTTAATTTTTCTGTCCATCTGGTTCTCTACTTCTGCTTTCCATAATTTGAACTTGGCAAAAGCTTCAGACTTGTGCTTCATAAAATAACCCAAATTTCTCTAGAGAAGTCATCAATGAAAGTAATAAAGTACTGAAATCCACCTTTGGACAACTCCCTCACTGGTCCCCAAACATCTGAGTGCACATAATCAAGAATTCCCTCTGTCTTGTGTTTTCCCATCTTGAACTGTACTCTAGACTGTTTTCCAAGTACACAGAAGTTGCAGAAATTCAACTTGCATGATTTTACCCCCTTCAACAAATTCCTCTTGTGAAGCTCAACCATGTCACGTTCTCCTATATGCCCCAGTCGCATATGCCATAGAAGAGTGTCATCTGACTCTGATTCTGCTATAGCAACTCCACCTACAATTGTATCCCCGAGTAGTTTGTAGATATTTCCTACCAATTTCTGACCCTTCATCACAATCATAGCCCCTTTTTTCACTGTTAAAGCCCCACACTCTGACTTATAAGAGTAACCGTTTGTGTCTAAAATGCCTAAAGAAATTAGATTCTTTTTCAACTCATGTACATGCCTAACATTTTCCATGGTCCTTATCACACCATCGAACATTTTAAAATTTATGGACCCCATTCCAATGACCTTACATGATGCATCATTACCCATCAGAACAAATCCAAAATTATCAGAACGATATGAATGAAACCAATCCCGATGAGGACACATGTGATATGAACATGCTGAATCAAGTACCCAACAGTCATTTAATTTTACAGAATTACCTGCAGAGACTGATAACATGTCTCCATCTCCAGAATCCGAGTCTCCTTCTGCAACACTAGCTGAGTTTGAGGACCCATCACCTTTCCTTTCATCACTCTGCTTCTTATTGGGACAATCTCTCTTAAAGTGGCCCATCTGATGGCATTTGTAACACTTGACGTTTTTCTTATTTTGATTCCTAGATTTTGATCTTGTGTTCCCTCTAAAAGAAACACCCCTGTCCTTCCTTCTCCCACGATCCTGGTAGCCCTTTACGATCAACCCTTCACCCTGTGAAGTTTCACCAGTACGCAGTTTCCGCAGGTTGTAGGCTAACAGGGCTGATGTAACTTCCTCCAATTCGAAAGTCTCTTTACCCCACGTCAACGTGGTCACCAGATGGTCGTACGAAGGAGGCAGTGAGCACAACAAAATCATTGCCTTGTCTTCATCATCAAACTTGATTTCAAGTCGCAATAGATCGCTGATGATCTGATTGAACACATTGGTGTGTTGAATCAGATCCGTACCCTCCAACATCTTCAGCCCATACAGTCGCTGCTTTAGATGCAGCTTGTTCGTGAGAGACTTTGACATATAACGACTCTCCAATTTCTCCCAAACCTTCGCCAGAGACTTAACGTCCATGACGTGATACATGATTTCGTCCGCCAAACAAAGCCGAATTGTACCAACTGCTCGTGCCTCGAGCTCTTCCCAATCGGCATCTGATGTACCCTCTGGTTTCTTCTCAGATAGTGCCTTCATCATCCCTTGCTACGCCAACAAATCCTTCACCCTTCGCTGCCATAATCCGAAGTTCCCAAATCCGTCAAACTTCATCACATCAAATTTTGCAATCGAAGAACTCGCCATCTGAACCTAGCTCTGATTCCAGTTGTTGGATTTTATGTTCGATATTAAAGAGATGAAAAAGGAAATCAACACAAGAATTTTACGTGGTTCGACGATGTGCCTACGTCCACGAGAGCGAAGCGGAGATTTCTTTATTCAGTTATGAAAAATAGGGTTACAACATATTATTTATACTAACCCTAGCCTGGGCCCGTACAGAAAATACCCCTGTACCATACCGCGGGGCCTTGCCCCCGCACCTCCAACCCATTCAGCGTCCCTAACAACCAAACAATAAATTAAACCCACGCAAGGCTGATGCCGGCGCGGACATGCCGTCGCTCCGCGCCGGCATCGGCCCATTTGATCCAAGGCCTGTATTCCACTGTATATGAGCCACATGCACAACAGGGTTCGATTCTTAAAATATGAAATTGGACTCTTTGTGAACTCCAGTGTACGGACAAGCTCTTGTTTCCTCGCCTACTGAAATCTACCTCATGATGCTCCAAGGGCGGGAGTAGTGGGGGCCCTCAAGGTTAGAGTTCAGCATTTTTTTTATAAAGGCCATCAAGCCTTTAGATCGAAAAGAAATTAAGATAAAGGAATGAAGTTACTTCTAACAAGAATATCCTTCTCATTTATTTGAACCATAGGAATGTCAGACATACACGTCACACATCATTTACAAAAACTTTACATCCTACAATTGAGTGTGAGTCAATGTCAATTGACTACTAGTCATATACACAACTAATATGCCTTGTCGGAAAATTTGGCCCATGTTTGGTTTAGCTAAAAAAGTTGATGACAATCTAACTCAAAGTCCACAATTAGTTTTAACAACACATTTCAAGGAACAAACAACTTTTATCAACTTTTCAAACCCACATTTCATTAATTTTAATCAAAATCTACTAAAAATCTAATTTTTAGCAAAACCAAGCATGGGCTTATTCTTTTACATCTAATTTTACAATGATTCTAATGATGGCGTGAAGTTCATCCCACGAATTCAAAAGCTCAGCTCATGCAAATTAATTACCAAGTTAAGAAGCTTTAAAAGAATATAAGCATAGAATCTAAACATTCAAAATCATTACGGAAAAACATACATGATAAAGCAATATACGCATCTCATACACCGAAATTTGTTTCTAACTTGCAGTTTTTGTGTGCATATAACAGTGGAGTAAATCCACCGAATTTCTGGACAGTGGGCAACTTGGGAATTTCTTTAGATCAGTACAAGTTTGATATTTCACGTTAATCCATACACAATTAATTTACTGAATTGCATATTTTATACCTAAGACAATTTGAGTACTTAAATTTCTTTCCTTTCTCATTTCTATATGCCATGCTAGGCTAAAGGAAATATTCCAAGATCGACTTTTCACCCAAGTCATCAAGGGTACAGGAGTAAAACCTTTCCAAAACAACGGGAAGATGATAATGGGGAGCGAGTTCTACTAACCAATGCAGTCAGTGGGAAATAGTCAAACAGATCTGTGAATATCTTCCAAACATTAGCATTTCCATACCTATAACCAAAAGGAGAGTTTATTAACAGTATCACAAACAAAAGAGAGATGCTAATATTCCATGTAAATAGATCTAACTAGCTGTATATATAATAAAAGCACATGACAAATTAAAATAGTACTTAGAATACTCGTTTATCAAGTCATATAAAAGCAGATAATGAAATTAGATAGCATTTTTAATGCTTGATCCTATGTCACATAATCCATGGAAGTTCTGAATTTAGCATTCAAGTGACACTGATTGGTAACTGGATTATAATTCTCCAACTTTGTATATTAAGTAGTCAAACTCGCGATCTAGAAAAGAACCTGTTTTTCATCCTCCAAGTCATTTAAAACCACAAGAGCAACTATAAGGATATGTACCCATGAATCAAGTCCACATCATAAACCTTAGTCCATTAATCTACCTCGTGCATTTACACATTCTGCCATCATTTTGTCCATAGGTATAGAACCGCAATTATATTTCTTACTTCATGATCTATTCCAACACATTTATAAACATATAAAATAGTAATGCGTAAATGACATGCAATCAAGATCTTGATAATATTTATTCCCAACAGTGATAGTCTCACAAGCTCATACCCACTTTGGCTTTCAGAAGCTGCGAGTTAGCTTGTTCCCAGGCATGTCTAATTCAATGAGAATGCAGAGAAATGATGACTTATCTAAAAGTGAACCTGACACTAGGCATTCCCTCTACGAATCTTCCCCTATTAATAAAACTCTCTGAGCACTCAATTTACTTGTTCTGTATAGGTAATTATTCAGTTTAGCCGTATAGAAACAGTTACCAAAATTGGATGCCACCCATCATCTGACAACCTCAACCCAGAATATTGTTTAGATTTAGAACTTATTAATCTTGGTTTGATGCAAATTATAACTATCTTCTCAAACCAATTACTTAATTAACCAGCTGCAATCGGTATGAGAATATAAGTAAATGATAATCAATTCTTCAGACAAATTAAGGGGGGAATCATGAACTCACTTCCGCAGGCATTCATCATAAAATCCATAGACTTGTGTAATCTGTGGACAAAAACAAAGACTTAGTCCAGCATTAACCACAGAAAATTATACGTGGTTCAATAAACGTATGAACTATATCCAGATAATTAATAAGATAAAGAACAAAAAATTGCCATCGCATTATAAAGATCCACCTAATAACAAAAGCAATGAAAATGAGGCCAGACCACTAATATCTGAGTAAATAACACTGGCTTCAACCAAAATCAGTTAATTTTGATACATAAAATTTCATGAAAATAGGTTAGGGCGGTTAACTCAACAAAAATTAAATTCAAAGAACACTAAACAGGTTGCAACTAGTTTAGCCACACTATCACACTTAGTAAAAACAATGTTAAGAAATTCTGTAACAAGCACATTTTTTGTATCAACCAAAGCTTCGTGCCCCGCCGTTCTCTTAATTACTGATAGCTTTAGGAGGGAATCTCACTCCTCACAGTTTACTATCACATCCCTAAGATTCGAACACACGACCTTCCCTTAAAAAAGGCTTAAGTTAAATCCTGATACCAATTTGGGATTCAACTTAAGTCATTCTTAAGGAAAGGTCATGAGTTCAACTTTTAAGGATGCAATAAAAATCTGTAAGGGGTAATATGGGATCAATCTCTCCCATAACAGACAGACAGTAAGTTAATGGCTTTGGCTTGAGGCTGGGTCATTATAACTAAGCATGTATTATGCAAGTATCAGTTCCATAACACTGCCCATAGCACAAGCTATGCCTTGAGATCAACTATAAACAAGTGAAACTAGCGTTAGTAGACGAAAGCGCAAAAGGGCTGCCTAATTTCAATAACTCCATTTATTCAGCAGCAATAAGCCTTTGATATACCTGTGATATCAAAATAGTGGAAGAGACAAAAAGAGACGATAGAAAATTAAATAATACCTGTCTACTTTCATGATTTCCTCTAAGAATTGTTATCCGTTGAGGATAGCGCACTTTCAGAGCCACTAAAAGCTGCATGAAATTAGCATGTTAGCATCTAAACTGATTGAGCACTCTCTGAAACGAATTGTATAAAGCATACTGGACAATCTCTACTATAATCAAATGGATCTCAGATACACGCATCAGGACTGCTTCAAACCTCAACCGGCCACAACCAAAGAAAAATAAATAAATAAATAAAAACTGAGAAGACATCAAGGGTAGGAGGGCAGCTATTTTATCATTGAAATCCAAATACAGAAGCAAAGTTTTGCTATAGTAAATGAAACCATTATTTGGCTTGTACTTACAGTTACAGTTTCAACAGAATAGTACCCACGATCTACATAATCTCCCATAAATAGATAATTTGTATCCGGACACTGTTAACAAGAAACAAATAATATTAGAATACTAAAGATGTGTTATCAGATTCATATCGGCACTTCTAATTACCAATTTACTACAAAGCTAGCTAAGTTTGATAAGAGAGACAAGACTGACAGCATTTACAATTTGGTGAATCAGATTCGCAAAGGAAAAACCATGCCAATGAACCCAGTGATGAAGGATAATGTAGACATGCCTGGTATGGATGCAACAAGGTGAACCTCTAATGATTAATTTCACTATGATGAAGCAAAGAAAGTGTGCTGCCATTATAAGAATATTTCTTCTTTTCCAACCAACAGTTGAAACTCATTACTGCATACTTCACGGGCGAGGTTAAGCAACAAGAAGTCTCACTAAGCCTTGCTTGCACTTGGTCCACTAGTTAAACATAGTTTAAAAGGATAATATGGAAACAGATTCAATCCACTATGATCTGCTAAAAATTTAGGAGGCGCAAATGAGACACCAAGGGACAAATTCCAGAAAAATGATGGAAGGATATTATATAAGACAATAGGAGGAAGAAAAGATGTCCGGAAGACAAAGATGTAGCACCATGTAATTGCTCATATCATGCATTTTTGTTTTTAAACAAGACGTACAACATTTTCTGTTCAGATCAATAATATTATTTTTTTCCAAAACCCGTTTCCCATGTTCTGGTTATATCTTCAATTTGCAACCTATGAAATGAATTAAGATACAGTGAAACAGACAAGCAGAAAGAATCTTTCTGTGCAGGTATATCATACTTTGTATATAAATAGAACTAGAATAAATAGAATAAAAACAAAGAGGAAATATGAGGTATACACGGAAGCAACTTTTCCATTTTAAAAGAAAATCGTTAAAAAATCAATGACTCGAAGAAATGCTGGTTAGAATTCAAACTGTTATTGTATCATAAGGCAACCTACATCCTCTACCCCGTTTATCAGTCTCAAATATAAACTTCCCCTAGCTCAAACCAAAAAGCATACAAGCATATGAATACAAATGGCAACTACATTACCTTCCCTCCAATGCGGAAAAGTTCAGCAAGATCATGAAATTGACCATGAATATCACCACAAATTGTCACAGGGCTTTTTACAGGCTGCACCACAGTAACAGAAAATCAATCTAACTTCTCTTGCACACACCAAATTCTGATACAACAAGTGAAAACTAATGACAGGAAAACATTAAAATGCTTAAATGGACCATCCTTACTGCATGTCATGCCACAAGTTAAACATATCAGCATGATGGGATAATTAATGATAATATTTCATGGAACAACCAAATGAGCAAAATATTTCAACCGGAGCAGATAAGAAACATTTTTGAGCAAGCATATGTTTAAGGCAACAATTACTGATCATTTATATAGGTATGGCAAACTAGAAGTAGTTATACCCCAGAAGTTCAGACCAAAAAGACTATTTGTCAAGTAAAATTTTATCCTTAAAGAAGAGTAAAAGGAATCTAGAAGTTAAAGCAAGACTGAAAAATCCCAACAAAAACAATGCCTTTAAAAAATCAACTAAGCTGTAATGTGCTCTTGTTGACATTATTCCCTATTAATTTTTAAATTCCTATTGCCAAAAGATTGGTTTCTAATTTATATGCAAAGTCACCTAGAGCAAATATGGGTATCACATTTCAGTAGACCTAATCTGTTCTCCTCATAATAGTCCATAACCCCTTGTATATCCACGGAGGAATTGCCAGAAAAAGTTTGCTTCAACAGTCATACTTTTCCCTACAAAAATACGAATCATTTAATATCAAAATACTCAGATTGATTTAAATTTCAAAAATGTATAGGTCCTAAATATTAGCTGCAAGTCTGCAATCACCAAGCCTTCATATAACATATAAAACACTCCAGTAGAGTATTTATTTTGTTCAGGCCAGTTAAAAAATTTTAATGCACAACCAAATTTGTAGTAATCAGTAAATAGAAGTTCATGCCTGGACATTACTCTCCTCCATTAATATCTCTTTAGCCTTCTCGCACAAGCCCCTGACCTGCAAACAAAATAACGAATATTCTCAATCTGCTAAACATTTTTCAATTCAAAATATAAGACCTGTTTGGTAGTGATTTTCAGAATTGATTTTTTGATCGTTAGGATAAAAGTGGGGGTCACCTGTGAGAGAATAAGTTAAAAATGAAGGTTGGAATAGTGAAATAACGGTCAAAAAATTAATTTTTTGGGATGAAAAATCACTCCCAAACGGGCTCATAATAAGGCAGATGTCAAATTCTGGAGAAACAAGGAAACTGGTCTACACGGTCAGTATTCGCTGCAATTAAGTCACGTGACATATTGGCCTTTTTCCTTCATTTAAGCGTGTATTATCTTCCCTTATATGTAGAAGAATAAGTCATGAGAATCTGCCAAGCAAATTATTGTCAATTATCTGTGGAGGGTCACATTTCTATAAGAGGAGTTATATCACCATGACGTTTTGTCAAGTTATTTCATTAATGGATTACAATGAGTCACTAACCAGAAGCTACGTGTACTTGGTACAAAGTAAACAGACCATAACCTAGGATGAGGATAAATAAAAGAACATCTCCCATATCATCCAGTTTGACATATTAAACAGAATATGTTCCACGACTTTGACAAGATAGATTCACCAGGGTCTTCATCTCATTTCACAAGTTAACAATTTTTTTCCTTTGAAAACCTCCAGTAAACAACGCAGTCATGTATTAGTACAACCTGTTGACACCAAAAAAACTTTAATAAGCCTTTATCTGGTCTTCTAATCACATTTGAACCTTCATGACAGTTAGTGGAGGTACAACACTTGTCTTGGCCAATAAGCATTGCATATATATTCATATCATATAATCATCCAAGTAACTCCATGATATAATCATCAAATGAGTAGGAAGTCATCTTGTAGTAGGAGTACTTCCCGATGAAGTCATAAAATGAGCTAGGATTCAATTTGTAGCACACTAGCCTTTTTTAAAATGTGGTTGTCCTGAGCTAAGACAGTCAAATTCTTAAAGACAACAAGGTGGAAGCAGAGTGATTTCATATGCTAGTAAAAGTAATTCATAATAAATTGTTCTTTTACAAGGGTTCCATTTTCTGAGGATAGAAACAGGAGTAGGAAATCAATACAACCATAATAACCATTTTCACTCAATATTTATATGCTTAAATTCAATAACATCATAACCAAAGTAATTTATCAGAAGTTTTACGTTAAAATTCAAAAGATAATCAACCAGTATTTATATGCTTAAATTGCAAGGTTAAACTCATCCGAAAAATGGAGATAGCTAATCAAGGCATAACCTACTTTACTCTAGTTACTAGGTATCCCCCAAAATGGGACCTGAAGAGTTACAAATAAAGAACAAATTTCTTCTTCACCTTGCTATTATTTATCCCAAAATGTGGTTAAAAATATATATATATGTGTGTGTGTGTGTGTGTGTGTGTGTGTACACACACACACTCATATATACCATATAAGGTCCAGGGGAACTGGTATGGAGATAGAAGAATAGAAATTTATGAAAATAAATAAAATTTTATTGAAGAGAAAAATTATTACAAAGATTCTTAAAAATGAAAATAAATTTGAGAGACAAATTATGAAGAAAACAGAAACTTCTTCTTGCTGAATTCGTTCTGCCTTCTACTGATCTCTTGAGGTCATCTTATAATGTAGTCCGGACTTGAAATTTCTTTCATTTGAGAGAAAGAAAATTGAAAAGAGAAGTGGACGACATTATCATGAAGCATCTTGAAAAGTAGAGCCAACTTTTGACAAAAGTTTTCAACTTTTGACTTTCTTTAATAAAGATAACTTTTTCTTTATTAAAATAGAGATTGATGTTTCTCACATATTTAATTAATATCTTGACAAATTTTGCAACATTGATTTTGAACATGACAAAAATTGAGGAGAATTTCTCTTGATTTGTAGACCCTTGAATTTCTCAAATCATCAAGAAAGCTGGGTCCATGTAGTCATTTCTTTGAAACCTTTTCTTGAGCAAAAAACTTTGCATATTCATCACCTAAATCGATTAAGTCATCACCATTATCAGTTTTTTGAGAAAATTGAGATTCTTCTTGCTCATCATCTGATTCTTTTGATTTTGAAGATCCTTGTTTAGAAATTTGTTAGTAAATTTCTAAGAGTTCTTTAGAATCTTTACATTTTGATAACATTGAGATAATCCTTTGCTTTTTAGTCAAGAAATCAGCTTGACTTTCTTGTTCCTTTTTAGAGAATTTAGGTACACCTAAATTTTTTCATTCTTGAATCCATGATTGAACTGCTTTGAGACAGCAATTTGTCTCTTTGAATTTTGACCACCATTTGATCTTGAATCTTCTTGTAATTTTTTGACAAGTAAAATCATCTTTCAGATTTTGATATTGAAAGAAGTCCCAACAAAAAATCCATGAAACTTTCAAATTGAAGGCGAATTGAAACAAAAGATTTTCTTGAAATTTCAGAAAAGGTTTTGCTTTATTTTTGAAATATTCAAATCCTTGAAGAAAGAGACTGGGCAAAATTTTCTCTTCAAGTCCATGATATAAAAACCATGTTTGAAACCAACTGGGAAAATGAGGATTACAATTTTGATTAAAAAGAATGAACCAAGAATAGGTAATTGGTCTAAAAAGAAAGACTTTATACCAAGTATTCTGGTAATCAAAATAATTGAAAGTTTCTTGAGTAGTGAAAATTGTTTTTGAGAGACGAAGTCTCTTTTCTTCCCAAGGATTTTGTCCCCAGTTTTCGTAAGACAAAACTCTTGTAATACTGATTTTTGAAAACATGATTTTTGATTTGTCTTTTGGTTCAGGAGTATGAGAAATTATGGCTGATCTAGTCAAAAGAAGGATAGTCTCATAATATTCTCTGGATTTTTGAATATTGGAAGGCATAAACCAAAAATTTTGAGGAAGGATGCTTGATAGGAATTCATCAAGACCTTTATATCTATTGAACCAAGAAGTTTCCATGTCAAAGACAGTTTCAGAAATATTCTTGGTAAAGTATTTGAAGGTATTTGGAGGGTTGATTTGAGGGAGTTTTCCAGTGCTTTGGATGGCTTTTTTGTAGTTTGAAGGGTTTGATGATTCAGCTTTTTGTTTGAATTTTTTATCTGATTTTTTGACAAAGGTTGAAAGAGTATTTGATGAAGATGAAGCTTTTTTTTATCTTTTGAGAGATTTTCAAAGAAGGGAATTGAATTTTTCTTCTTTCTTGAAGTTTTTGTTTGAAAATGATTTTGATCCTCTTCTTCAACTTGTTTTGCCCAACTCATTTTCACTCTTTTGAATGAACTTTCTTGTGAGGAAGTCTGCCAAGAAATTTTATTTTCCTTGAATATAAAGAATTTCGAAATCAAAATAGGACAAAATAGCATGTCATCTTGCAAAGATTTGTTTTGAAACAAGATTTTTTACGTCTTTTTGTAAAACATCTTTTGAGGCTTTGCAATCAGTTTTCAAAATAAATTTTTTATTGATCAAATCATCTTGAAATTTTGAGATACAAAGAACTATTGATAAAATCTCTTTTTTGATAGTGGAGTAATTCTTTTGAGGACCAGACCAGACTCCACTATGAAATCTGACTAATTGTTCTTGAGATGACTCTAGTGAAATTTGTTTTAACACTTCACCGAATCCTATATTTGAGGCATCTGTTTCAACAATAATTGAGGCTGTGGGGTCAAGTATTGAAAGACATGGAATATTTTTTACCATCTTTTTTATTTTTTGGATCGCATGCGTACACTCAAAATTCCATGGGTCAGGGTTCTTTTATAATCTTTTGAATAATGAGACACAGACTTGACGTATATTTTTGACAAAATCGACCACATAATTGACACAACCTAAAAAGCGTTCCAAACTTTTTTTATCTAAAATTTCATCTGAAAATTTGTCAGTGAAATCTAGACTTCTTTGAATTGGTGTAATTGTAGAATTTTGAATAAAATGACCAAGAAAACGAATTTTTGTTTGAAATAAAACAATCTTTTTAGTAGAAACTGCTAAACCATTTTTCTTAATGACATAAACGAATATGTTTAAAATGTTATTATATACTTTGTGAAAAAATAAGAACATCATCAATATACACAATAATGAAATTTGACGGTAATTCCGTAGTTGAATGGAACTTAGACGGACTTACTAAACTCCAAATTATCAATCTAATGGGACAAATGACCATTTGTTACAAAACCTTTCTTGCAAAAGGTGCTTCAAGGATTGAAGCTACTAATAATATTGTTCTTGGATTCACAGGACAGCCTGGTCAATGATGAGATAATTATCTCTCAAGTACTGAGAAAAATATTATCTTCTCCTCTGTCAAGCGTGATGATAATAACGGTATTATTCTCAATGATAATGAAGAACCTATTAATGATAGTTTTACTGTTCTTATTTTAACCATTATCAAACATTTTATTGGTACTCCAGAAAATTTAATGCAACTTCAAAATGATATTCTTATGAATTTAAGATACCCAAAACTTCAAGATTTTAGATGGTACAAAGATATGTTTTTATCTCGTATCATGCAAAGATTAGATTGTCAACAATCTTTTTGGAAAGAAAAATTCATTTCTGGACTTCCAAAACTTTTCGCTGAAAAGGTAAAAAATACAATTTTCAAAGAATTTGATGACCTCCAAACGCTTACATATGGTGAAATTATTAATTTCATTAATAAGGAAGCTCTCAATTTATGCAATGATTTAAAACTCAAAGCTAAATTGAAAACAAAGAAATCTCAAACTCGAAATGAGTTAGGATCATTCTGTGAACAATATGGATTTGAGAAAGTATTACCTCCTTCAAAATCGAAAAAACTTTTCCATAAGAAAAGATTTTCAAAGAAAAGATATTTTAATAATTCTCCTGAAGAAAATTTTGACAAAAAGAAATTTTCAAGAAAGAGAAAATTTTCAAAGAAAAAGTTTTCAAAAAATTATTCGAAAAAGGATTCAAATATTACTTGTTGGAAATGCATCAAGACTGGTCATTATTCCAATAGATGCCCTCTCAAAGACAAAATTAGTACTCTTCAAATTGATGAAGATACTAAAACTCAACTCCTCAATCTTATTCAAACTAGTTCTGATAATGAAGTTTTTCTCAATCAAGAAGATTCTGATTATGAATCTACTCAAAATTCTGATTCTTGTACTTCTTCAAATGGTAAAGAAATTTGTGGTTGTAAAACTATAAATGTCTTAACAGGAAAAGAAGAAATTATTCAAAAATATAAATGATAGGATTGACAATCCTAAACTCAAAAATAAATTTTCATCTCTATAATCTTCTTCTATATCAAAAGAAAATTTTGATGACATCAATATTACAAATATTCTTCGTCGTGCTCAAAAAGAGCTATCAAAAGGTTCTAAACTTTCAATTCCTGATCTTCAAGGTGAAGTTAAGGATATGAAAAATCAAATCTCAAAACTTGAAAAACAAGTTCAAGATATTCGTATGGAAGTAGTTTGCCTTAAAGCAAAAGACTTAACCAATGAATATTATTCTCAAAATAAATTGAAGTCAAAATCATCTTCAAAACTACTCTCTCATCACTCTGAATCATCTTCATCCGATTTCTCTTCTACTTCAAAATTTCCTCAAACTAAAGAAGAAAAGATTAATGTTATTAATCGAATTCAACTTCAGAAATGGTACTGCAATATGACTATTGTAGTCAACAAAGAATTCAAACTCTCAACTCGTGTTCTGATTAATTCTGGAGCAAATCAAAATTGTATCAAAGAAGGCTTAATCGCTACAAAATATTTTGAGAAAACTACTGAACACCTTTATGGTGCTAGTGTTAAAAAATTAAATATTAATTACAAAATTTCAAAAACTCATGTTTGTAATTCAAATATTTGTTTCAAAAATGTGTTTTATTTAGTAAAAGATTTAGATCAAGATGTTATTCTTGGTACTCCTTTCATTGTTCAAATCTATCCTTTTAAAACTGATTACAAAGGATTAACTACAAAAAATTTTGGAAAGAAAATATTCTTTGAATTTTCAAATCCTCCTTCCTATAAAGATGTAAATTCTTTAAAAAAAGCTGCAATTTCAAAAATTATTCATAACATCAATTTAAAAAGAAATTATGTGCAATTTCTCAAAAAAGAAATTTCATTTCAAAAAACTGAACAAAGAATACAAGATTCTTTTATCAAAAATCAAATTATTAATTTACGAAAGAAAATTGAACAAGAAATTTGTTCAACTATTCCAAATGCCTTTTGGGATAGAAAGAAACATATTGTTTCTCTCCCATACAATTCTGATTTTCATGAATCAAATATTCCTACGAAATCTCGTCCTATTCAAATGAAAAAAGAATTGCTTGATTTTTGCATCGAAGAAATCAATGATTTACTTGAAAAAGGTTTGATCCGTCCAAGTAAATCTCAATGGAGTTATTCTGCATTTTATGTTAATAATTCTGCATAAATTGAAAGAGGCGTGCCTCGTCTTGTTATCAATTACAAACCACTCAATACAGCTCTTCAATGGATTCATTATCCAATTCCTCAAAAGAAAGATCTTTTGAATCGTCTTTCCAAAGCCATTATCTTCTCAAAATTTGATATGAAGTCAGGATTCTGGCAAGTTCAAATTAAAGAAGAAGATAGGTACAAAACTGCATTTAATATTCCATTCGGACAATACGAATGAAATATTATGCCTTTCGGTCTCAAAAATGCCCCTTCTGAATTTCAAAAAATCATGAATGATATTTTCAATCCCTTTTCAAATTTCATTATTGTGTATACTGCTAAAAAGATTATTTTATTTCAAACAAAACTTCGTTTTCTTGATCATTTTATTCAAAATTCTACAATTACACCAATTCAAAGAAGTCTAGATTTCACTGACAAATTTTCAGATGAAATTTTAGATAAAAAAAGTTTGCAACGCTTTTTTACTTTGTGTCAATTATGTGGCCGATTTTGTCAAAAATATACGTCAAGTCTGTGCCCCATTATTCAAAAGATTACAAAAGAACCCTGACCCATGGAATCTTGAGTGTACGCATGCGATCCAAAAAATCAAAAAGATGGTCAAAAATATTCCCTGTCTTTCAATACTTGACCCCACAGCCTCAATTATTGTTGAAACAGATGCCTCAAACATAGGATTCGGTGGAGTGTTAAAACAAATTTCACTAGAGTCATCTCAAGAACAGTTAGTCAGATTTCATAGTGGAGTCTGGTCTGGTCCTTAAAAGAATTACTCCACTATCAAAAAAGAGATTTTATCAATAGTTCTTTGTATCTCAAAATTTCAAGATGATTTGATCAATAAAAAATTTATTTTGAAAACTGATTGCAAAGTCTCAAGAGATGTTTTACAAAAAGACGTAAAAAATCTTGTTTCAAAACAAATCTTTACAAGATGGCAGGTTATTTTGTCCTATTTTGACTTCGAAATTCTTTATATTCAAGGAAAATCAAACTTCTTGGCAAACTTCCTCACAAGAGAGTTTATTCAAATAAGTGAAAATGAGTTGGGCAAAGCAAGTTGAAGAAGAGGATCAAAATCCTTTTCAAACAAAAAATTCAATTCCCTTCTTTGAAGATCTCTCAAAAGATAAAAAAGAAGCTTCATCTTCTTCAAATACTCTTTCAACCTTTGTCAAAAAATCAGATCAAAAACTCAAACAAAAAGCTGAATCATCAAACCCTTCAAACTACAAAAAAGCCATCCAAAGCACTGGAAAGCTCCCTCAAATCAACCCTCCAAATACCTTCAAATACTTTACCAAGAATATTTCTAAAACTGTTCTTGACATGGAAACCTCTTGGCTCAATAGATATAAAGGTCTTAATGAATGTCTATCAAGCATCTTTCCTCAAAATTTTTGGTTCATGCCTTCCAATATTCAAAAATCTAGAGAATATTAAGAGACTATACTTCTTTTGACTGGATCAACCATAATTTCTCATACTCCTGAACCAAAAGACAAATCAAAAATCATGTTTTCAAAAATCAGTATTACAAGAGTTTTGTCTTACAAAGACTGGGAACAAAATCCTTGAGAAGAAAAGAGACTTCGTCTCTCAAAAACATTTTTCACTACTCAAGAAACTTTCAATTATTTTGATTACCAGAATGCTTCATATAAAGTCTTTCTTTTTAGACCAATTACCCATTCTTGGTTTATTCTTTTTAATCAAAATTGTAATCCTCATTTTCCAAGTTGGTTTCAAACATGGATTCTGTATCATGGACTTGAGGAGCAAATTTTGCCCAGTCTCTCTTTTCAAGGATTTGAATATTTCAAAAATAACGCAAAACCTTTTCTGAAATTTCAAGAAAATCTTTTGTTTCAATTCGCCTTCCATTTGAAAGTTTCATGAATTTTTTATTGGGACTTCTTTCAATATCAAAATCCGAAAGATGATTTTGCTTGTCAAAAAATTACAAGAAGATTCAAGATCAAATAGTGGTCAAAATTCAAAGAGACAAATTGCTGTCCCAAAACAGTTCAATCATGGATTCAAGAATGAAAAAATTTAGGTGTACCTAAATTCTCTAAAAAGGAACAAGAAAGTCAAGCTGATTTCTTGACTGAAAAGCAAGGGATTATCTCAATGTTATCAAAATGTAAAGATCCTAAAGAACTCTTAGAAATTTACGAACAAATTTCTAAACAAGGATTTTCAAAATCAAAAGAATCAGATGATGAACAAGAAGAATCTCAATTTTCTCAAGAAACTGATAATGGTGATGACTTAATCGATTTATGTGATGACTATACAGAGTTTCTTGCTCAAGAAAAAGTTTCAAAGAAATGACTACATGGACCCAGTTTTCTTGATGATTTAAGAAATTCAAGGGTCCACAAATTAAGAAAAATTCTCCTCAATTTTTGTCATGTTCAAAATCAATAGTGCAAAATTTGTCAAGATACTAATCAAATATGTGGAAAACATCAATCTCTACTTTAATAAAAAAAAAGTTATCTTTATTAAAGAAAGTCAAAAGTTGAAAACTTTTGTCAAAAGTTGGCTCTACTTTTCAAGATACTTCATGATAATGTCATCCACTTCTCTTTTCGAAATTCTTTCTCTCAAATGAAAGAAATTTCAAGTCCGGATTACATTATAAGATGACCTCAAGAGATCAGTAGAAGGCAGAGCGAATTCAGCAAGAAGAAGTTTCTGTTTTCTTCATAATTTGTCTCTCAAATTTATTTTCATTTTCAAGAATTTTTGTAATAATTTTTCTTCTTCAATAAAATTTTATTTATTTTCATAAATTTCTGTTCTTCTATCTCCATACCAGGTCCCCTGGACCTTATATGGTATCAGAGCCATAAGTGAACAAGTTAGAAAAGATTTAATTTTATATAATAGACACTGTTCAAAATAGGTGAAATTGGTCTATTTCCTGGATGTCTTCTAAATAGACGTTGGTCAGCCTGTGTTAGGTGATCCCGTTGGGTGGTCCCATTTGTAGGCTTGGTAAGAACCCAGTTTATCCTATTTTACTATTTTTATTGTGTTTAATTATTCTGATTTTATTTTTTCAATTATGTCTTCGGTTTCAAGTTGGCTTAGGAGATCTAGGTCTAAAAATAGACAACAAAATCAAAAAGAAAATAGATCAAATGTTTTTCAAAATGAAGAAGAAGTTGATAATGCATCCATATCATCTGCATCTGCATCAAATGATTTTAACTCAAATGAACTTCAAATTGCACAAATTGAACAACGTCTTCAAAATTGGACTATTCCAAAGATAGATAAAAATTCTATCTATGAAATAGGAAAAGTTGACTTTACTCAAAATTATGTTATCAAAACTTTTGAACAAACTATTTCAATTAATAGTTCAAATACATACATCAATTTATTTTCAAAAGAATCAATTGAATCCCATAGAAAGAAGTTCAAATATCTTCATGTTGAATTAGTTCAAATTGCTGTCAAATCATTGCTTAGACTTGGTTTAGACATTCCAATATTACTTACTCTTAGAGATAAGAGACATCTCAAATTTGAAAATTCATTATTATCACTTCTTGAATCAAATCTTGAAAGTGGTCCAGTATTTTCATATTGTTATCCAAATTTTTCAATTAAATTATCTGATGGAGCTATTCTTAACTCCCTCAATCTTCATATTCAAACTAAAAATCTTGAGTTTGATAATCGATCTAATGCTTTTGCTGTAATATATAGAATCTATTACAAATTCATGAATACTCAACTCAATATTGGAGCTCTTCGTTCTTCTCCAAAAGAAGAAAGCCTTTTGGTAGAAGTTAATCCTTTTCATTCAAATGTTGAAATTCCTAAAAGAATCCCATGGAATCTTCAATATAGAGGACTTGAATGAAATTTTGAAAATGTTCAAACTCCAGTTCCAGCTCAAATACAAACTATTCCAAATGAAATTTTAACTTTTTCTAATGGAAAAGCTAAAGTTAATTTCAAAGGATTTTCTTCTACGATTCAAAGGTCTTTCTCATCAAGATCTTCTTATATATATATGGAATCCCTCAGGAAAACCTGAACCATGTGAAAATGCTTCAATATATCAATGATTCTTAATGTACAAAAACGAAACGACCAAGAAAACCCTAGCTCCACGATCCATTAACAAAATCACTACAAAAAAATAAATAACAAACAAGCATCCCAAATTCCTTTACATTGTTATCAATCAGATCCATGGAAAATAAGAGACGAAATCCAAAATAAATAACGAAACAATAAAAAGTGAGTACCAAGAGAAGAAGGAAAAAAAAACCTCGGGTTCGGACAAGGGCTTGCACTGCATGAGCTGAGCAATCTGCTCGTCCAGATTTCCGTGTGTGGTTACAGCCACCAGATCCGCACTCATCTTGCTTATTTCTCTATCTTATATCAGATCCACTCCTGTTTTCCAATATCACGCCGATTCCCTTATAGTTCCCTTCTCAATTAATTCCTCAATGGTCCAAGATTCAGGGCACCATCAGTACTCGAAGTGATGGATAAACAGAAGTGTGTTAGTGAGAAAGACGAGAGAGCCCGCGAACCTGTAAAAGGTTGGAAAACGAGATGGCGAGGAGGAGTAAAATGGAAATTTGTCAATCTGCTCTTGTACCATTTTTTTTTTTTTTTTAATCTCGAACGAATTAAAGAAAATAAAATTTAATATAGAAATTTAAGAGAATAAAATTGTACTCATATTGTACTCTCAAAATTTAATTTTTATAATTCAAATTTTTTGTAATGATGAAATATTATAAATGAGCAATCTTTTTATATTACATTTGATACATAAAAATTAATTATTAATACATAAATATAAACACCCATTAAAATTTCTAGATACATGAACATGAATAAATTTCTTTATAATAACTCTAGATTTGTATAATTCAATATTCATTAAATGAAAATTCATTGAATTTAGATTAATGTAAATGTAATTAATTGAGAATTAATAACAAAATTTCTAGATATATAAATACGAATAAATTCATTTATAATAACTCTTGATTCATTTTATTCTAGATAAATTCATTAAATCTAGGTTAATATTGTAATTAATTGAAAATTAATACAACAAATTTCATAAATAACAATAATTATGTAGTATTTATTACATATCGAAAAATAAAAAGTAAGGTATTATTGAAATAATTAAATTGTATGGAGGTTAAAATGGTCCAAAGAGTTATTCTCCCTTGATGTAATATTTAAATATATATTCTAGATTTTTTTTTTTTTTTTTTGATAACCCAGGTGTCCCAGCTTAGCCGGACTAAATCCTGGACCTCTAGCCCCCGGCCCCTCAGTGACTAGTGGAGGTAAATCGCAGGTTGTGCCCTTGTTGGTTCCCAGGTTCCCACATGGCTTTTACTCCTTCCCCAAAGGGACCCTCCTCCATGGTTATTACATCACCAAGCTGCTCCAACCCTTCCTCTGGTTATTACATCACTTGGCTGCTCCAACCAGGAATCGAACTCCCCACACTTGGTTCCAGAGCCCCCCAATGTGATTGTTCCGCCAACTTGAATGTGCCCTGGGGGGCATATATATTCTAGATTTACATTTATCAATCTTTGCTCATGTAGCAATTATTTTCATCTATGTTTTATCTAATTCTTATCTTCAACATTTTTATTAAGGAAAAGTCCAATGTGAACGTAGCAATGTATATGAATTATGTACATCATGCATGAACCTTTTATTAATGCGTTTCGTCTTTTTTGATGATTTACATTAAAAATATTTTGTTTTCTTCATCTGAAGTGAGGGAAAATATTTTCTTTTCTTACTTTTTATTTATTTTTATTTTTTAAAAATATAATAAAAAAACAATTTATTTTACGTCATTTCAATGGACTTTGAGACATAAATTTATTATCAAAACAAAGTCCCTATTAGGTAGAAATTCAAATTCAAATTTTAATTTAAGTAAAAGTCAATAATTAATTTTAACCACTCAAATTTACATATTTTTTATCGTACATTTCATAAACTTTTGTCAAAATATATTAAAAATCTATTTTACTCTCTACCAACTAAGGTGCAAAATGCGTTAACTAATAAAAAGTTTGATGATAAAAATAACATGACAAAAGTTTATGAAATGTACGATAAAAAATTTGTAAATTTGAGTGTTAAAAATCTATTTTACTCTCTACCAACTAAGGTGCAAAATGCGTTAACTAATAAAAAGTTTGATGATAAAAATAACATGAAAAATCATTAAGGACATAAGTATTATAATGAGCAAAAATTAACAACTCAATAAGGATAGTTTATTAGCACCACAAATTTTATTTGTTACATTATATTTAAATTGCATTTAGACTCCTCAATAAATGCTTGATGTAGCAATTATTTTCTTTATTTTTTTCGTCGAATTTTTATCTTCGACGTTTTATTAATTAGTACATTTCATCTTTAATGATCATGTCTATCAAAATATTTTGTTTTCATACTTTGAAATGAGAGAAAAATACTTTTTTCATACTTATTTATTTATTTATTCTTTAAAATATGATGAAAAATAATTTTTTATACATTATTTTAATGGACTTTTTTAACATAAACTATTATTAAATACAAAATGTGTTAACTAATGAAAAGTTTAATAATAAAATTGTCATAAAAAATCGTTAGGAACCATAAATCCTATAATGAATCGTTAAGTGTAATTAAAATATGGTGCAAAAAAATAAAAATGTAGTTCAAATATAATTACACTGAAAATAGTTAAAGAGAAAAGAGGGAAAAAAATGGAAAATCATTATTAAAAAATTGAGTTAATTAAATTAATACTTACCAAACTTACATTAGATTTCTTAGGACCCCTTGAGTAGATTCCGAGGTCCCTATTAGAACCCCGTTTGATGTTAATTATTTCAAAACACTTTTTTCTCGTACTAATTTTCAACCACATATTATCATAATAAAATATTTTACACATAAAGTCAAATTTTTTTAAATTTTAAATTATAAATTCTTAAAAAAATCACTATTACAAAACTCATTCAAATAAAATGATGAGCATCAAGGCCTAGGTATTATTGGTAATCTCCTAAACAACTTCTAAAATAACTCTAAGATTTCTCGACGCACTCTCAAAGTTCCAAGTAAGAATGTGAAAGGAAGGTAGAACCTTTTTAGATAAGGTCACTATCGAGATTAGATTCTTACAGTGAGCATTTGAAACCAAAAATTAGAGAATGAGTCTTTATTTCACCAAAAAGGGTCTTCGAAAAAACATGAGCCTTAAGTAGAGTGAATGAACTTGAACGAGAGTAGTAATACATCTGAGTTTCATATAGCTATTTGCCATTACATTAAAAATTTGAACTGAAAAACCACAATAGGATTAATCCACCAAATGTTTCCAATCCAAGCCATTTGTTTCTTATGCAGAAACCATCACTATTTTGCTGGGCACGTGCTCGAGGAGTACTACTGGTTCCTGCAGGTGCACTCGTAGGATTGGCTTCAACTGTAGGATTTGGCCCTCCTGCTACTGGGGTGCTTGCAGTATTGTTGCTGGAATTTTTACCAAATTGATAGAACACTTGAGCATCTGGTGAATTTGGGGGCAACTTGAGTAGAGCTGCGATAAAAATCAATTAAAATGATATAATTGTAAAATCCATACCGGGATCGAGGCCTATTTAAGTGTTTGTTCCGGGATGTGATTAGAAAATATAATGATATCGACTACTACCCAACCTTCTCTACAACACAAGCTTCAAAGGCATAGTAGTACATGGTACTCCATAAGACGGATATGACTCGAAACATAATAGTGGCACTCAAGATTTTTTTTCTATATTACTAGTGTATGGTCCACCATAGTAAACAGACCAATAAGTAGTTAAAATTCGAATCCGAGTCAACTCAGACTCTTAAATTGATTTTGGTAAAGAATGCTACTTTAACTTCATGTTTAGTACGTAATACTAGATATGACTCGAGCACAGCATAATCCAGAAAATTTTAACACTTTTTTTTGATGATAAAAATAACATGAAAAATCATTAAGGACATAAGTATTATAATGAGCAAAAATTAACAACTCAATAAGGATAGTTTATTAGCACCACAAATTTTATTTGTTACATTATATTTAAATTGCATTTAGACTCCTCAATAAATGCTTGATGTAGCAATTATTTTCTTTATTTTTTTCGTCGAATTTTTATCTTCGACGTTTTATTAATTAGTACATTTCATCTTTAATGATCATGTCTATCAAAATATTTTGTTTTCATACTTTGAAATGAGAGAAAAATACTTTTTTCATACTTATTTATTTATTTATTCTTTAAAATATGATGAAAAATAATTTTTTATACATTATTTTAATGGACTTTTTTAACATAAACTATTATTAAATACAAAATGTGTTAACTAATGAAAAGTTTAATAATAAAATTGTCATAAAAAATCGTTAGGAACCATAAATCCTATAATGAATCGTTAAGTGTAATTAAAATATGGTGCAAAAAAATAAAAATGTGGTTCAAATATAATTACACCGAAAATAGTTAAAGAGAAAAGAGGGAAAAAAATGGAAAATCATTATTAAAAAATTGAGTTAATTAAATTAATACTTACTAAACTTACATTAGATTTCTTAGGACCCCTTGAGTAGATTCCGAGGTCCCATTAGAACCCCGTTTGATGTTAATTATTTCAAAACACTTTTTTCTCGTACTAATTTTCAACCACATATTATCATAATAAAATATTTTACACATAAAGTCAAATTTTTTTAAATTTTAAATTACAAATTCTTAAAAAAATCACTATTACAAAACTCATTCAAATAAAATGATGAGCATCAAGGCCTAGGTATTATTGGTAATCTCCTAAACAACTTCTAAAATAACTCTAAGATTTCTCGACGCACTCTCAAAGTTCCAAGTAAGAATGTGAAAGGAAGGTAGAACCTTTTTAGATAAGGTCACTATCGAGATTAGATTCTTACAGTGAGCATTTGAAACCAAAAATTAGAGAATGAGTCTTTATTTCACCAAAAAGGGTCTTCGAAAAAACATGAGCCTTAAGTAGAGTGAATGAACTTGAACGAGAGTAGTAATACATCTGAGTTTCATATAGCTATTTGCCATTACATTAAAAATTTGAACTGAAAAACCACAATAGGATTAATCCACCAAATGTTTCCAATCCAAGCCATTTGTTTCTTATGCAGAAACCATCACTATTTTGCTGGGCACGTGCTCGAGGAGTACTACTGGTTCCTGCAGGTGCACTCGTAGGATTGGCTTCAACTGTAGGATTTGGCCCTCCTGCTACTGGGGTGCTTGCAGTATTGTTGCTGGAATTTTTACCAAATTGATAGAACACTTGAGCATCTGGTGAATTTGGGGGCAACTTGAGTAGAGCTGCGATAAAAATCAATTAAAATGATATAATTGTAAAATCCATACCGGGATCGAGGCCTATTTAAGTGTTTGTTCCGGGATGTGATTAGAAAATATAATGATATCGACTACTACCCAACCTTCTCTACAACACAAGCTTCAAAGGCATAGTAGTACATGGTACTCCATAAGACGGATATGACTCGAAACATAATAGTGGCACTCAAGATTTTTTTTCTATATTACTAGTGTATGGTCCACCATAGTAAACAAACCAATAAGTAGTTAAAATTCGAATCCGAGTCAACTCAGACTCTTAAATTGATTTTGGTAAAGAATGCTACTTTAACTTCATGTTTAGTACGTAATACTAGATATGACTCGAGCACAGCATAATCCAGAAAATTTTAACACTTTTTTTTCTTTTCTTACCATTAGATATTGTAAAATCCATATAGCAGACCATGAGCTGAATTGACCGCAAAAAAGCTCACAAGTTAGACAACTAAAAATGACTCAATAGAATAAGAATTAATCTATTTGTAGGTTAAATTTGACATCCTCCTATGTGTAAGAAATCTAGTCAGAGATTTGAATAAATGTGGTTAAAATCAATGGTCATGATTGTGTCACATCCGACAATGTCAACCAAATTGTCAAACTTTAATGTACATGTACCAAAATTGATAGCATAATTGACAAGATTTTAAATTTATTTTCATTTAATATTGACAAGTACTGTACAGTCTATATTACAAAAGAATCATAGGCTGCCAAAACTGAATGTAAAAGGTCCATTTAGACCTTTGAAGAAAGGATAGTGTAGTTACCAGGGCATTGGGAAATATTGGCAGGGGTATTGCAAACTTGAGGGAGATTTAAAGCAAGTGTAACATTGATATTGAGGCCTAAATCTGGATCATTTTTGTCTTTAATAACCACACAGAGGCACTTCTTGTTTGTTTTCAGCACTTGTTTGAGTCCACTGCAGCAATCTGGTGTGGGGGCATTGGCAGTACCCCCAACATAAGGAAGACATGTTGCTAAACCAGCCAATGATTGTGCACACTCTTCTTTGTCCTTGGAGTCATCTGACTTTGCACACCCAAATAACATTAAAACTGAAACGACGAAGAATGAAAATCTCACACTCATGGTGTAGGAATCTGTGTTTTGATGGTGTTGTGAACTCAACAAGGAAATAGATACAGAGGTTTTAGGCCAGATAAGGTTAGTATTTAAAGAAAAGGGCAAAAAGTGGTAGTGGGGAATAGGAATTCCAGACTACCTTGTTGTCCAATCTCAACAGAGTTCAAGATGTTACTTCTTATTAACAAATAGAACGAAATTAACACATTTTGCCACGTCTCGATTGAAACATTGTATCTTGACATCTTTTCATTTAGTCCTTATTTGTCATCTAATTTTTCAAAATTCCTTTTTTTTTCCTCCAAATTCATTTTCAATCATGCATTTGCACAATAAAATATTTTACACGTAAATTCAATTTTTTTCTACTTTTCAACCTCAAGTTCTTTAAAAAAATCATTATTTTAAAACTCATTCCCCCCCCCCCCCCCCCCCCACCCCAAAAAAAAAAAAAAAAATTAAAAAAAATCTTTTTTTTAAAACTCCCCCCCCCCCCCCCCTCCCTCCAACCCAAAAAATAAAAAAATAATTAAAAAAAATCCTTTTTTTAATGACTACCAAAGGCTTAGTAAGAAAATAATGCTGATATGTCAAAAATATAGTGGACGATAACAATTTCAAGATAACTCGTAACTCTTGAATTAGAAAATTTATTGGGGGTGCTAACTTAGGGGGTGAGATGGAGTGGGGATATCTTGTTCTTAGTGCTTGTATATAGGTCAAAAGTGTTTAGACATTACTTTTCACATTTTTTCCCTTTTCTCTGGTTCTTTGTACAAATATTGTATGTGAAAAGAAGAATTTTCAAAGTGTCAAGGTTGGTGATAAATGATGAATGACAATGTGTCAACAAATGAAGACTCAAAAGTTGAGTTGTGAGTAATGTGGATGAAAGTGGACAAAGAGAATGTCACTTCACCAACCCACTAGAGGTAATCCTCAAATGGGCTTATTTATTATAATATTAGATGGTAGTAGACTCCAACAACTTCATGGTATGACATCATTTGGCAATTTTATGACATCACAAGGTCTTCAGCAGCATAGGTCCTCCATATTGGAGAAGGGATTAGGAAGAAATGGCATTCATGGAAAGAATTTTGCTTATTATAGAATTATGAATGGAGGGAGAAGAAAAATAAAAAGGCAGAAAATGGGCGAAGTTCATCGGCTCTCGCTAAATTCAATTTTTCTTGAATTATTGAATTTTAATGTATTTTTTAATTTTGTTACTATCACTATCTTCACCAAAATTGACGGCAATTACTTAGTTGGCAACGTAATAGGTATTTCACGTAATCACTATGGGACACTTTTTTTAAAGGATGGTAAGACAACATCTCTATAGTAAAAGGTTAGACAATTTCTTTTTTATAATTTAACACTTGTACTATGTGTAACAATGATAAATTGACATTTCATTTTAGATAACGTGGAAGGTGTGTTACGCCATAACTACCAATTAAGTAATCTTTATCAATTTAGGAGATTGTAAATAATATAGGAATACATTAAAATTGGGATGATCAAATTCGGATAAATTAAAATTTAATGACCTAATTGAGATTTCTCCAGAAGTTCAATAACCATAAATGAAATTTACTTGCAGAAAAGAGATGAAACGGGCCGTGGATCACGAAGTTGGGCCACATTTTATGGATCAATATGTGGGCCTTTATTTTAAGGCTCACATAGTTAGCCCGTTTCGTTACCCGTTAATAATGTTTATTAAAGGGGAAAAATTCATCTATACCATACTTCTAAGAATACACTTTCAATATTGACAAACTTGAGAATTTTTTTCAAAAATAATGTTACAAATAAAATCATGATAATATTTTAATAATTTATTCATTTATTTTGACTTAATTAATGAAAACTGAAAATGGATAATCTACTATAAATTGGATTAAATCTCTATCACCTCCTAAAATAGAGATTATGTTATATTTCAACTAAATTATCTCTCCAAACACCTCGACAGAAACCACCATCATCGATCACCTTCCACAACTCAAACCAGGTGAATTTTTAGAATTATAATTTCATTCAGTCAAAATTCCATCGTAATCTTCATCTCTATATGATAATTTTTGGGTTTGAAATCACAATTTAATAACCATACATTATATTTCGATGCCCATCAGTTCTGTAGATTAACAGTTTCTGTAATCTACAAAGTTCTAACTCCGTTAATGGAATTTAATGATTGGAGTATTGTGTATTATTTCTAAATTTTGGCTTCTTAGATGTATACAATGGAAACATTGATTTCGATGATCTGATTTCGTATGGGTATATGGCCTCAAATGTTATATATTTTGGTTTTAACTGTAAATGTCACAAAGTCACAGTTTTGTATTGTTGGTATGCTATCAATGTGATATAAATACAGTAGAATGTGACCTCATTTAATAGTCATTGTGAAAGCATTTTACTATTCAATTTTGCTACTAACTGTGATACTCACAAAGTCACAGATTGGGTAAGTTGATGTGTCACAGTTATTTACTGCCTACGTGCTTTTGAAATTCAGGTGAAGTGATTGTGACCTCAATTTGTTCTTCATTTTGATCTTAACTCTATATGTCTCAACAATACATAATGTATTTTTGATGTGTTATCATGTGATTGGATAAATTGTATGTTGGAAAAAATGGGCTTGTGGATGATTTTGGCATAAAATTTGTGTTGGACTCGTTGGTCAAATTTGAAAGATAGAAGTTGATCCTTGTTCTTCTCCGTGAGAGTGTCGAAACCGTATATTTATTCACCAAAATTGATGAATGAATTAATGAGAAATTGGAGCTCAAAGATGACCATTGGAAGATGGTTTATGTGGAAAATAAAATAAGTCCCACATAAGAAAATGAAGAAAATATGAACCACTTTATATAGGATTACACTTTGAAATGATGTAATCATGTGTAGCAAAGAGGCTCTCTCCACGTGCGCATGCAGGGGGTGCAAATCACGGATCGAAATTGCCTTCGAACCTTGAACTTGTGTGTGGGCGCGACCTGCGTACACAAATGTCAGACCAAACGGAGCAAAAATTGGCCCGTTTGGAGTGTCCACGTTTTGCAATTTTTGCTTTCTTCAACTAACCTTTTGAGTTTTCGAAAACTCCCAGAAATTAAAGCAACTCTAATGTTTATTGCTATGGAGTTAATAGGCAGATTTAATCTTATAGTAAGTCTCATTTTCCAACAATTCTAACCACGAGAATACTGCATTCACACGAAAATATTATGTCAAATTAGTGTTATCTGCATACATAATCTGTTACATTTTCAACGTCATCTTGGTAGTGATATTGTTCAATACAAACTTAGTTCGTCTGAATAGTTTCTACAATGCTCAAATTTTATAGTCACCGTTGTATCCTGGAAAACGGACGCTCGGATTAAATCTCAAACACTTATGGTGAGGAAGCGAATTTGTTTTAAGGAAATGTGCTCGCATAGGCCTCAGGTTGAAAATTTATTTATCTTCTGCAATTTACATATTTGCAATTTATTCTTCCGGTTATTTATTTATTTAGGGATTTATACGTTTCAGATATATATATATATATATTGAATTTTCTTGCTAACAATTAGTAAGTGCAATTCGATATATGTATGTTACATATACAATATTTCTAGGTGTAAGTGAAAATACGATATGTGAAAAGGGTAAAGAAATATGTGCAAATACGGTCAAATGCATATAAAATAGGCAGCATATGCGATAAACTGCAAATACGGTAAACAGCATATACGGTAAGTTGTAAATATGATAAGTTGTCTGCAATTACGGTAAACTTCCTGCAAATACAGTAAGCTGCATATACGGTATGCTTAAAATCAGTATCTAAACTACATATATAGTATGCAATAATCCGATTTCATTAACACCACTATATTCCAACAAATTGAAAACAGATTCCTAAAAAAAATTTGTTTCTTATACTGTTAATTTTTGAAAATTAATTTTTTTGTTTGATTTTTAGAAATGGCAATCGAATCGACCAACGTGGATGTGACCCAAACTGTACCTACTGAAAATCAGGCTACGGGCCCAACTGTGGTTCAAGGGTCAAGCTCTGTTGTGACTAAAACTTTGGCTAGATTGCCAAGTTATGTTGTGAGTCAAACGGTGACTCCAACAACTGGCATACCGTTAGTGTTCCGGTTAATCATGGAGAAAAATCAGAGAAATTCAGTGGCTTGAATTTCAAAAGGTGGCAGCAGAAAATGTTATTTTATCTGACCACTTTGAATCTTACAAGATTTTTGACTGAAACTGCTCCAAAACTCAATGAGAGTGAGGGAGATATTCAAGCAATCAGTGCACTTGATTTTCAGACATGGCAATCGAATCGACCAACATAGATGTGATCCAAACTGTGCCTACTGGAAATCAGGCTATAGGCTCAGTTGTGGCTCAAGGGCCAAGCTCTGTTGTGGCTCAAACTGTGGCTAGATTGCCAAGTCATGTTGTGAGTCAAACAGTGACTCCAACAACTGGTCATACCGTTAGTATTCCGGTTAATCATGGAGAAAAATCAGAGAAATTCAATGGCTTGAATTTCAAAAGGTGGTAGCAGAAAATGTTATTTTATCTGACCACTTTGAATCTTGCGAGATTTTTGACTGAGACTGCTCCAAAACCCAATGAGAGTAAGGGAGATATTCAAGCAATCAGTACACTTGATTTTCAAAAATGACAATCGAATCGACCAACATGGATGTAACCCAAACTGTGCCTATTGAAAATTAGGCTATGGGCTCAACTGTGGTTCAAGGGCCAAGCTCTGTTGTGGCTCAAACTGCGGCTAGATTGTCAAGTCATGTTGTGAGCCAAACAGTGACTCCAACAACTGGCCATACCGTTAATGTTTCGGTTAATCATGGAGAAAAATCAGATAAATTCAATGGCTTGAATTTCAAAAGGTGGCAGCAGAAAATGCTATTTTATCTTACCACTTTGAATCTTGCGAGATTTTTGACTGGGACTACTCCAAAACTCAATGAGAGTGAGGGAGACATTCAAGCAATCAGTGTACTTGATGCTTCGAACCATTCGAATTTTCTGTGTCGAAACTATATTATGAACAGTTTAGCAGACACGCTGTACAATGTGTATAGCAATATGAAAACTGCTAAAGAGTTGTGGGAGTCGTTGGACCAAAAATATAAAATTGAGGATGCCGGAGCTTAAAACGTCATTGTCGACAGATTCTTAGATTATAAAATGGTGGATTTCAAAACAGTTATCAGTCAAGTGCAAGAACTCAAAGTGATTCTTCACGAAATTCATGCCGAAGAGATAACCTTGAGTGAAACTTTTCAAGTGGTTGTAATTATTGAAAAATTTCCCCTCGCATGGAAAGATTTCAAGAATTATTTGAAGGACAAACGAAAAGAAATAAACGTCAAAAAACTAGTTGTTAGACTTCGAATTGAAAAAGACAATAAGAGTTTCGAAAAGAAATGGTTCAATCATGGTATGACTAAAACCAATGTTGTGGAGTTTGGTCAAATTAGTAAGAACTACAAAAACAAGTCTGGGCCATCCGGTGGCAAAAGGACCAAGCAAGAATCGAAAGGTGAAATTTCTAAGAAGAAATTTCAAGGAAAATGCTTCAATTATGACAAAGTAGACCACAAGTCTTCAGAGTGCTTATTGCCAAAGAAGAAGAAAGAAGCAAATGTGGTTGACTACATGGCACAAGATGTGTCGAAGTTGAATCTCTCAGTTGTCATTTCTGAAATGAACCAGGTGGGTTCAAACCCTAAGGAGTGGTGGATTGACACCGGTGCTACGAGGCATGTGTGCTCTGATAAGGAGCTGTTTGCTGCGTTTGAAGCAATTGAGAATGTGAAGAAGTTGTTCATAGGAAATTCAGCAACGTCTGAAATCAAGGGCCGAGGAAAGGTGGTTCTGAAGATGACCTCAAGAAAAGAGCTGACTCTCAACAATGTGCTATATGTGCCGAAAATTTGCAAGAACCTAGTGTCCTAGTCGCTTTTGAATAAGCACGGCTTTCGCATTATATTTGAGTCAGACAAAGTTATTTTTATCAAAAAGTAGAATGTTTGTCGGAAAATGATATGTTTCCGATGGCTCAATGTAATGGTTGTTAAACCAAAAATGAATAAAGCAAATTCTTTTGCTTATTGCTTGAGTCTTCCAATTTGTGGTATGGTAGATTAGGTAATCTTAATTATGATACTTTACAAAGACTAGGTAACTTGAATTGCATACCCGTATTCCATATTGATTTAAAACATAAGTGTAAAACTTGTGTTGAGACAAAATTAACAAGGTCATCGTTTAAATCAATTGAACGGAACACAGAATCACTTGATTTAATTCACAGTGACGTATGTGATTTAAAACTTGTACAAACAAAAGGTGGCAACAAGTATTTCATTACTTTTGTAGACGATAGTACAAAATACTGCTATGTGTATTTGCTAAAAAGTAAAGATAAAGTTATAGAGAAATTTGTTCTTTATATGAATGAAGTTGAAACTCAACTTAATAGGAAAATTAAGGTGTTAAGAAGCAATCGAGGAGGTGAATATGAAGCACCATTTGCGAAATTTTGTGCATAACACGGAATCATACATGAAACCATCGCACCTTATTCACCGCAACAAAACGGTGTTGCTGGACAGAAAAATCGTACTTCAAAGGAAATAATGAATGCAATGCTACTATGTTTTGGGTTATCTCAGAACATATGGGGTAAAATTGTGTTATTAGCAAATTACTTTTTACATAAGGTGTTCAGAAAAAAATGGAAAAGACCCCTTATAAGTTATAGAAAGGAAGAAAGTCTTCCTATAAATACTTACGAGTTTGGGGGTGTCTTGCTAAAGTGGTCGTTCCAACACCAAAGAAGATAAGAATAGGGCCAAAAATGGTAAATTGTATCTTCATTGACTATGCACACAATAGTAGTGCTTATCGATTTCTTTTATATGATTCTAAAATTCCAGACATACACAAAAACACGATATTGAAATCAAGAAATGCTTTATTCTTTGAACATGTATTTTCGTACAAGTCCAAAGAGGAAGCAAGCTCCTCCAAATGAATATATGAGACTATGACTGAACATAGTCATGACAACGAACTAGAAAAGGAGATTGAGGTTAGACATAGCAAACGGGTAAGGATAGAAAAATCGTATGGTCCTAATTTTCTGACTTATATGCTAGAAAGTGAACCTCAAAATTATCAAGAGGCTGTGAATTCATTGGAAGGACCTCAATGGAAGGAGACTATTAAAAGTGAAATAGATTCCATACTCCAAAATCATACATGGGAGCTAGTGGATCTTCCTCCAGGAAGCAAACCAATAGGCTATAAATGGATTTTGAAAAGGAAAATGAGGGCAGATGGAACTATCGAAAAATAAAAGGTCAGATTAATAATAAAATGTTACAAACAAATGGAAGGTCTTGATTACTTTGATACGTATTCTCCAGTAACAATAATAGCATCTATTAGGTTGATACTTGCAATTGTTGCTTTGCGAAATCTTGAAATACATCAAATGGATGTTAAAACTGCATTTTTAAATAGAGATTTAGAAGAAGAAATCTATATGGAACAACTCGAGTGGTTTTCGCCACTAGGGCAGGAAAAAAAGTTTGTAAATTGGTGAAATCATTATATGACTTGAAAAAAGCACCCAAACAATGATATGCAAAATTTGATAATGTCATAATAGAAAATGGATTTAAAATCAATGAGTATGACAAATGTGTTTACTTCAAAGACACTAAAGATGATTATGTCATTTTATGTCTTTACGTTGACGACATGCTTATTGTTGGTAGTGACAATAAGATGATAGAATTCACTAAAAATATGTTGAATTCGAGATTTGACATGAAAGATATGAGTTTAGCCGATGTTATACTTGGAGTCAAAATCTCAAGAATATCAGATGGGCTGGTTCTAAGTCAGTGACATTATGTGGACAAAAATTTGAAAAAGTTCAATAAAGATGATACTAGTTTGTCTAGAACACAGATAGATACAAGTCAACAGGTAAAAGTGTCTCTGAAGTACAATGCTCGAGAGTTATTGAAAGTCTAATGTACTTGATGAGTTGTATAAGACCAAACATAGCCTACAAGTGAGTAAACTGAGTAGATACATGAGTAATTCATGAGTTGATCACTGGAAATGAATAGTAAGAGTACTAAAGTACTTAAGATATACTCGTGACTATGGACTACATTATACCAAATATACAGCGGTCATTGAAGGATACAGTGATGTTAATTGGATATCTGATATAAAAAACTCAAAGTCCACTAGTGGATTTGTGTTCACATTAGAAGGTGATGTCATATCATGGAAATCCTCTAAGCAAACAGTTATAGCCAAATTTACGATGGAATCTGAGTTTATAGCTCTAAATAAATATGGTGAAGAGGTCGAATGGTCAATTAACTTCTTAGTGGATATTTCAAGATGGTCAAAACCTGTGTCAGTGATTTACATACATTGTGATAGTCAATCAACAATAGAATGGGTAGAGAGTAACATGTACAATGGCAGGTCTAGACATATACGTCGTAGATACAATACCATAAGACAACTACTCTCAACTGGAGTGATCACTATTGACTATGTAAGGTCAAAAGATAACATTGCGGATCCGCTAACCAAAGGGTTAAATAGAGAGTTAGTTGAAAAATCATCGAAAGGAATGGGGTTTAAGCCCTTGAATATATAAGTCATTACAAAGGAAACCCAACCTAATTGACTAGAGATCCCAAGATCTATGTTCAAATTGACAACCTAATTGTAAAAGCTTAATAAAATCACTGTGGGGGTGTTTCCTCATGTCCATTCCTATGATATAACAGTGATGCCCGTAAGGATGAAGGATAAGCAATAGGCTTTTAATGATTCTTATGCATCGAATTTCGAGCTAAGTAATGCAGGTTACTTGTAATAAGAAATCACCTATATGAGAGAGAAGTGTGGCCGCTTCTAAGAGAATTGTGTGGGGCTCAATTCTTAAGAACTCTCACAAAACCAGGTATATGTTCATGGCTAAAACGAACATAACAATGAGAACTGAATTGTGTTAGGAAGAATCCTGTGTGGAGTATATCGTCGTTTACATAAATGGCAGAACAGTTCAAGGAAAACACGTCTACTAGTCAGCTAGTAAAGTAAATATGCTTTCACAAGGAAATGTTCAAAGGGTAATACTTACCTATCCTATGCAGGTTTCAATTGTTAAACTTTATCACCTAGTATTGTGTCTGACGGTGACCAAGTCTCGTGTCTCACGGTATCATGTCTCTCCCAATTTTCATTCATTTGGGGATTGTTGGAAAAAATGGGCTAATGGATGATTTTGGCATAAAATTTGTATGGGACTTGTTGGTCAAACTTGGAAGATCAAAGTTGATCCTTGTTCTCCTCCGTGAGAGTATCGAAACTATATATTTATTTGCCAAAATTAATGAATGGATGAATGAGAAATTAGAGCTCAAAGATTATTATTGGAAGATGGTTTATGTGGGAAATAAAACTAGTCCCACATAAAAAAATGAAGAAAGTATGAACCACTTTATATAGGATTACACTTTAAAAGGGTATAATCATGTGTAGCAAAAAAGCTCTCTCCATGTGGGCACGCAGGGGGTGCAAATCACAAATCGAAATTGTTTTCGGACCTTGAACTTGTGTGTAGGCGCGACCTGCGCACACGAATGTCGGATCGAAAGGAGCAAAAATTGGCCTGTTTGGAGTGTTCACGTTTTGCAACTTTGCTTTCTTCAACTAACCTTTGAGTTTCTGAAAACTCCCAGAAAATGAAGTAACTCTAGTGTTTATTGTAACGCCCCAAAATTTTATCGACTTAAAATTTGAGGTGTTACCGATATCATTTCGTAACGCATACATAAAGCGAAAATATTTAATTCGAAGTTTAAAACTCTTGATTTATTTAATACTCAAATACCAAATTGAATAAACAAAATGTCGCGTAAACATAGAACTTTAAACAGAATTAAATTGAAGCACATAATCCTAACAGAATTATTTTAAAACGTTTTCTTGCGAAGTTTTTCTTTACTTGGCAACCTGCGCACCGCTCAGCCACCATCCACGTTGACCGTACTGATCTGAAATATTGAATTTGAAGGAGTGAGTAATTACACTCAGTAGGATACGTACGTCCAAACAATATAATAATTTAAAACGTAAACTCATAACATTTAATACCAACATTTCGTCAAGAGCAATCGGTGATCAGTCGAA
>NC_036239.1:9230570-9259321 GCF_002742605.1 Olea europaea var. sylvestris
TCATTCAAAGCTAGGCCTAAAAACGTGTATCATCTTAGAATGGTCAAAAAGTCATAAATGTTAAATCAATATTCTAAGTAGGATTCCAAAATCAAAGCAAATGAATTTTTAATCTAAGAGAAAATTATTTTATCCAAACATCAATCAATCATAGTTAACTAAAAATATCTCTCCCTACATATTACTTTGCAAACTACTTAAATCACGAGTACCAGAAAATCAGAAATATTGGCAGATAAATGTAAACAAGGATTAAAAATAATTAAATCTCTTTCTCTAATAGAAAAGATAAACATTGATTATTATGATAAAATACTAGCTTCTTTTCCTAATTATCTTAAAAGAAATATTGTTAAATAATAAAAACGATGCTTATTATTTATATTTCTTTGAATTGAAATAACTTAGTTTTAACTTAAAAGAACTCATATTTTCTTGAGTTGAAAATACGTTATTAAATATGAGCTACAAAATGAGCCCAATATTGCTATACTTATACTCATTATATCAAAATGTAATTATTGGTGCCAAATAAAATATAACTTTAAACACTATTTCATTTCAGTCCTCAAATTTTAAAACTATAACATATAAGACAAATATATTTTTATTCCAAAATTTTCGGGGCGTTACATTTATTGTTATGGAGTTAATAAGCATATTTAATCATATAGTAAGTCCCATTTTCCAGCAATTCTAACCACGAGAATAATGTATTCACACGAAAATATTCTATCAAATTAGTGTTGTCTGCATACATAATCTGTTGCTTTTTCAGCGTCATCTTGGTGGTTGTTTCAATACAAACTCAGTTCGCCGGAATAGTTTTTGCAGTGCTCAGATTCTATTGTTACCATTGTATCCTGGGAAACAGACGCTCGAATTAAATCTCAAGCACTTACATTGAGGGAGCGAATCTGTTTTGAAAAAACTATGCTTGCATAGGGCTCGGGTTGAAAATTTATTTATCTTCTGTAATTTATATATTTACAATTTATTCTTACAGTTATTTATTTATTTATTTAGTGATTTACACGTTTGCAATTTACTAAATTCATATTTTTTGCAGTTTACTTGTTTTATATTTATGTTAGAAATAAAAATAGAAAAAGAAAAAAAAAACATACCTGAATTTTCTTGCTAACGGTTGGTAAATGCAATTCAATATATATGTTACATATACGATATTTCTAGGTGTAAGTGAAAATATGGTATGCGAAAAAGGTAAAGAAAATATGTACAAATACGGTCAACTGCATATACGGTAGACAGCGTATAAGGTAAGCTGCAAATAAAGTAAGTTTCTTGCAAATATGATAAGCTCCAAATACGATAAGCTTCCTGCAAATACGGTAAATTGTATATACGGTATATTGCATATACAGTATGCTTAAAATCGGTATCTAAACTACATATACGATATGCGATAATCCGATTTCATTAACACCACTATATTCCAACATTGTAGTCTGACCTTATTTTGTTATTATTGTGACAATATTTTGTAGTTCAAATTTGCACTAATTGTATCGGTCACAAAGTGACAGGTTGTTATGTTGATGTATTAGCACTGGTCATAGATACTAATTGCCTGCATGATTTTCAAATTCTGGTGAACTGATTGTGACCTCAATTTGCTCTTCATTTTGATCTTAACTTTACATTTCACAAGGATACAGATTATGTGTTGATCATAAGTCATCAATGTAATCTGAATATTTTTATTTGGCCTTATTGGCAATTATTGTGATAAGATTTTGCTATTCAATTTTATTGCTAACTGTTTTAGTGACAAAGGGAAAGATTGTATTATGTTAATGTCTTAGCACTGGTCACAATTACTTAATACCTACATGATTTTCAAATTTTGGTGAAAAATTTACAAATCACAAGGTCACAGATGTGTATTGTTGATATGATTAGAATATACTTTATTCTTGACTTTATTTTGTTGTTATTGTGCAATATTTTCTTCTTCGATTTTGTTGCTAACTGTATCAATCACAAAGTGACAGATTGTGTGACTATTCCATTACTTTTTTAGTATAGAATCTTACGAGTACCTAATAAGAAGGGAAGTGCTTGAAGGCCAATCGAGAAGAGAAATAAATCAGCCTGCGGACGAAAATAAATTATGAATTGTTGAAGATCTAGTGGATATTGTTACAATTTAAAAACGTGTAAACCAAACACAATGAAAGGAGAAACCAAATAAACATGAAAAAAAGTCAGTAAATAGTAATCATGTTGTGTACTAGTTTCAACAGGCAGTTATTGCAAAATTTCATTACTTTAAACTTGTGTTTAATAAAAAGTTTACTGATTTCATATATTGTGAAACTATCTAATTGGTTAGATTGATAGTGTAATGGATCATTTTATCGAGATTAATAATTAGATTCTTTTTGAGAGTATATTTGGTAGATGATGTTAATTTGGTATACTATACCATTTCGATGAATTACATCTGAAATCAATTTCTTACTCATTTTTCTCCTAACTCTAAATGTCACAAGCCAATAGGTTTTTTTACACTACTCATTTTTGGTTGATAATTATATCCTTATATTAATGAAACCTATTGGTTAATGCAATTGTAACTTGTATTCGTGTGAAACATCACCTATTATGTTGAATGTGATTAAGACCTTGAGATCTACAAGTTCAAATGATTGTAACCTATTCTATCAAATACTGAAACTTTATGTGACCTATAAATTTTGCGTGGCTATGTCCTTTCATGTTACTTATATGGGGCTTAAGGTAATATACAATTTTTACCTATTAATTATTTTTGAAATTGTAATATGTTTCGAGCCTATGTGCAATATATCGATTGTGTAAACTTTGATATGTAATGTTATTATATTATGACCTAACTTTTTGTACGGATTTTAACTATGATTTTGTGAAAAATATAACTTGTTATATCACACAGTAAAATTGTATGTGAATCATCAAGTTTATGACCTGGTATATGTACATTTAAAATGTGACACGTAGAATATAGATCTATACAAAAGGTCGCATAATTAAACATTACATGATTCAATTTGAAGAAATGCCACAACAATTAACAAAATGTGTCACAATTTGAATATAAAATGATTTACAAGATCAAAATAATTGGAGCGAAGAAAAATATTAAACATTATGTGATTCATGAACTTATCGAATTGATATTCAACAACATACACAGTTACAATCTAACATTTGATCAACCATATGAACATTGAAGACATAAAAATAATGATTAACATTTTGAAATCGTTTAGCCTCCTTGTTCCCCTTCTTTGCACATTGTTGTTATTTCATAGTAAGTACATTATTTGTCACATATGTTGTTTTTTTCCCACAAACTAACAGTCTTCAAAAACTATATATAATTCCATTTTTGCATTAAATAATTGGAACATAATATCAAGATTAGATTAAAAATACAATAATGGCATGCTCAAATATTCGAACAACAATCTGGTCACAATCATTGATAGGTCAAGTCAAAATGATAGATTATTCGAAGATTAAAACCAGGTCACAGTCACAAGAAAGTGGGACATAACACAGAAATAACGTAAGATTGATTGACGAACAACCAATTTTTCATATAGAGGTTGGTGAAGAATCGTCTTTACCAAATACAACATTCCATGAAAGCGTACCCTTTAACAAATCTACGTATACGATGATTACAATCTTTAGGTCACAGTCAAACATTATGATAATAGAAAACTAGTCAAAACCATCGAATAATAGAAGAACAATCAGGTCACAATCAAAGAAAAAGTGAAGTCGAGTTACAAAATAATTGAAGAACAATCAATCACAACAAAAAAATGAGGTCACAATCATGTAATGATCGAACAACAATTCATAAAAATTGATTAACATAATGAAAATCAGAATCACCCAAAAACTACAAACACAACTTACCCATTAACTAAAATTTCCATAAATATTGTATTAAATAAAAATAATAATAATTTAACAATGAATTGATTTACCTTCTTGAAAGTATATTTTCCACCAAAATCGACGCTTTTGAGATTTTTTGAAGGAGATTCTTTCTATGATTTAGTTTTTTCCTTTTATCCCGAGATTTTGCAAGTAATTTATAAGGACTAGGATTTAATAGAAGCTTGAACTGTAAAATAATTTATGAAATTATGAAGCGAGGAAAATAAATTCAACACTTCCATCGTAGATGAAAGCATCAAATTTCTACTCTCTGAGCTAAGGTGATCGAATCAATTGAACAAAGGTGTCAAGCTTATCTCTCAAAGGATGCGATAGAAGAAGGAAATTTGAAAATTCTGAGCAATTTTTCTCTCCACTATTGATAACAATGTAGGTAAGTTATATTTAATTAGTTTACTTAATAATATTATGCCTATGTTTGATCCCATTTTTTCAAAAAAATTATTTTTTAAAAAATTATTTTCAATCACACATTCTCCTATAAAATATTTTTACACGTAAAATTTAAACCTTTTATTTTTTTTTTTTACTACACATTCTCCCAAAAACACTATTAAAAAATGTATTTTGTCCAAAAAAATGGGGACTCAAACAAGAGCTAATGTATAATATTTAATGTTAAAAAATTTAATGTAACTTGATATGTGAAATAATAAACTTAAAAACTGATTATTGGAATGTAAAGCTAAAAATTAAGGGTAGATGTAATTTCATCTGAATTCAGATCTGGGATTGGGGCTAAGGTGGCTCAGCCCCCTGTCACAAGGCTTGTTCACAGGCCCTATCCATTAGCATAAATGAAAATGAGGAAATTACACAGATGCAAGGGTTTAAAGATACAAATTCTAAAATCATGGACAAGGTTTAATTAAGCAAAAATCAGGTTTATCAATATAATAATTAAATATTAATATTCCCCCCAATTACTCCAAAACCTAATAATTTTTTCTCTCTTTACGTCTTTCTTCTCTCTCGTTACGTTCTCTCTCGTTTTCCATCACAGATCGCTAGCCGGCGCTCTAAAGATGGTCTGAAAATATGGTGTGGTGGCGGTATGGCGTGTTGTGTTGTGGTGGTGAGTCTATCTTGTGCGATGGGGTCTCGCCGGGTCAGGTGTGGTGGTAGAGGTTCGATTTTCAGCAGTGGATATGGTGAAACGACGGCGATGCACGGCTGTTTTGCTTTTCTTCCATCGATATGTATGGGCTCTTCGATCTCCACTTGTGTTCTTCGATCTCATCATCGACCGCTTTCACTCACTCCGGTGATCCATGGCACTCACTCCAGTGAGTCGCACTATGCAGATCCATGCTTCCTCCTTTTTTTTTTCTTTTTTTTTTTGAGTATTGTGGTGAATGACGGTTCGGTGGTGGTGTGCGGTGTGGTATTGGACTGGTGGTACTGTAGGGCGATGGTGTTGCGATGGTTGGGTGAGTGGATCTGGCTGTCGTGGTGTATTGTTTGTTGGTCATGGTGGTTGCAGATTGTGTAGTTATTTAGGTGGCAGCGAGGCGGTGGTTGTTTGGCGTCTATGACCCGCTATTTGGTTCCTGTGACGGACTCTTGAACTGTGACCTTAAAATTTTATAATTTGTGAGTTTGTGGCCATGTACTGTGGTGGATCCAGATTGGTGTATGGTGTCCGTGACCGACAATTAATCTGTAATCTTCAAATTCGATCATTTTATGACTAAAAAAATAATCTGTGATCATCACATTGGAAAATACGTGACCCGTGACCTATAATATTTTGGATTTGTAACCATTTGTGACCTATATTTGTAACCCGTGACCTATAATTCTTTGAAATTTTGACCAATGACATAAGTTGTGATCTATAAAATCGATAGATAAATTGTGATCTATAATTTCGAAATAATCTATGACCTATCAAAATTTTGATTCGTGACCTTGAAATAATTTGTGACAAATTGAAATATGAAATTCTTATTTTTTATTTTTTTCATTTTTGCTTTCAAATTTCTAACCAATTGAAATATGAAATTCTTATTTTTTATTTTTTATTGCAAATCAAAGAAAGACAAGAAGTCTAGCGAATTGATTTTATAAAGAAACTCTTTTTATAATCTGCTTAAAGAAAATGTTAGTGTTCTCTTAATTTTAAATTGCATAACAAAGTGATATAGTTATTAGATCTATTTATATCAATTTGACTATACCATTTGTGATAGATAAATATTTACATGAATGTAATTTTTTCCATTCAATATTTTAGTACAATATTTTAGAAGAATATTGCATTATTATTCTAAAAGAAGAAATAATTTAAATCAATATTCTAGAAAAATATTGTAACATTACTTAAAAAGGAATATGATATTTGTATTGTTTTGACGCTCCTGAACATGCACAAATTTGCACATAAATGCATATCTATCTTATTTTTTGGGAGCCGCTATTTATAGTCGCGATTTTTAAATATTCATTCCACTCTATATCCATTCCTATTAAAATTTTAAATGCTACTATTTCTATTCACATCACATTCCAATTTTGTTCTTGTTAAATTCATTCATTTAAACACTACAGTTGCAAACAAATTTTATATTAATCATCTCATTCTAAATACAACCTAATCAAATTTTAAAAAAAAAAATCATTTTATTCGTCCCCATTACATATGATATTAACCTTTTCACAAGTCAATAATTAATTCTACAAACCAAATATTATGAGATTTTATGAACCATAAACCCTATAATCACTACCACCGTCAATGTGACATGGATTCTATATATTAAATTATACAACATATTTTATGAAAAATTAGCAGTTTTTTTTAAAGTAATTACCAGATTTTAAATTGTACATAATAAAATAAATTAAATTAAAAGTCAATTGAAGGTAAAGAACAGAATGTATTAGTCAAAAATATTTTAGAAGTTTGTAACGATTAGAGAGAATTTTGTGAAAATAAAATGAAAGAATTAGAGATGTAGAAATGATAATTTTATTATTAGAGATATAAAAATGGCCAGCACTTCGAAAATAATAAGAAGAAAAGATACTGCACAACATGAGGTAGTTTCTGAAGCTGCAAACTGCAAATAAATTAATTTTTTATGCTAAAGAAAATAAAAAATAAAAAATTGGCAGTTGCCAATTATGATGAAGCTGATTTCTCTCATTTCTTTTTTTTTTTTTTTTTTTTTTTTTTTGCTCTTTACCTTCAAGTGACCTTTATTTTTATGAGAGTTTTATTTAAACACCAATTCTAACAGAATATAAAAATGTTCAAAAGAATTTATAATGAAAATAAATGTTAGTGGATGAATTTAGAACGTTATATTATTATTTAATTTTATATATGTTTATATATATCTGCCTATTACAAAACATTTGTGCTCCGGAAGTAGCGTAATTAAATACCACTAAATATAAATTATGTTTTTACTTCAAAAGAATAAATTCTTATACAATTTATTATTTTAAATAATAATATGTTATTACTCTTAAAGAATGTGACATTACGATTTCAACATTTCGGAAGAAATCAACAAAGCTATTTTTCTAAACATCAAATTACTATAGTTATTAAATGTTAATAAAATATGTCGTATGCAAACGATGTTATTTGAAGATCAAGACAACATATAATTCAGCAAAAATTAAAATTTTGAAGATATTGACATACAAAACAATGATAGACTGTGTACAATTTTTTTTTTTATCAAATTTTGTCATACTAAATTTTTTTAATAAGATTTTAACGAGACGGATATTTTACAATATGTCATTTAAGGGAAATGTTGTAAATAATATAATTATTAGTGAATAACAATTATACCCTACAGTTCTAATTTTTATTATCATTGTTTCCCTAGTTCTTCAATATAAATATAGAATTTTGATTTACAATATAATACACAATCTATTTTATACTAGCCAAACACGTTGAAAATGGTTGGAAACTTAATAACGTCAAACAATGCTACATGTACAGAATTTTTTGATAGAAAAATTTTATAGACAATATATGACGCAACATTATTGAAAGATGAAAAAAAAAGTACAGTTCAATCATATACATCAATTCAGTTAAAATCATAATGTCGAAGTGCCCGAAAATGGGTGAAAGAATGGATGACCGACCCTTACATAGAGCGTGGACCCCGTGTGAATAAAATAATGCTCGACCTTAAAGGTGTAAGTGTTCGATCATTTCACATGTCAACCATTGTATTTGTGTAGCATGGTTTTTTTTCTTTACTAGTGATTTTATTGTATAACGTCAGGATCAATGTCCTCCCCACGGAACGCTGGGCTCCATTTTCCTTGAAGTCCGTGTCCTTAACTTGTAAGTTACTTCGCACCCTCCAAAAAGCTACAAACAGAACTAAAGAAATCCACCACCACAAACACCACGCCGCCGCGGCCATGTCCTCCGCCTCCCCCTCTACCGCCATATCCCGCCTCTTCAACAACCATTCCTACTGGTGTCACGCATGTGACATGAGCATCGGCCTTCCTCCTTCCCCCACTCCAAATGCCCTCCTCTGCCCTCACTGCCACCACGATTCCCTAGAACAAATGGACTCTTTTGCCCCTTCCTCCACCATTGACTCCCATACGCAACCCATTTTAACAGCCCCAGATGATGACTTCCTCCTCACCAGCCCCTACCTACACAGCCTCATCCACCACACCGCACCCACCGCCAATTCCCACTCAAACTCTGCCCCTAAATGCGCCATAGACTCCCTCCAACAAATTACCATCACCCAAGAATTGCTCGATGATGACCCGAATATGCTGTGCCCGATTTGTAAGGACCCGTTTCACATAAATGCTTCGGTGAAAGTGATGCCCTGTAAGCATACCTATCACGCGGATTGTATCGTTCCGTGGCTCGAGATTAATAATTCTTGCCCGGTTTGCCGGTTTAGGTTGCCAACGGATGAGGAGAAGTATGGGGAGGGGTCGGATGGTGAGGAGAGATATGTGGGGGTAGATTGGCTCGAGGAATTGATGGATGATGAGGTGGATTTGTTGGGTTTTAGGAATACTCTTAGGCACATTGCGAGGAGGCATCAGAGGGATGAAGAGGGTATGATGGAAGAAAATATTGCTAGTGGGATTGAGGCGAATCTGTTCTCCCCAACACAAACTGGGGAAGATGTGAGAGAGGAGGGAGTTTTGGAGAGGGAGAATACTGTGGAGCCTGTGTTGAGTTGGCCAAGAGGGATAGTGGAGGAAGGAACCGGCGGCGGTGGACGTAATGATGATCTTCTGTTGTGACAATTCGAAGGTTTGGAGGTGTTAGGGGTTTTTTCTGTTTTAGAAAAGTTAAGGTATTATTTTTTAAGCTCTTTCGCCATTCTTGTCTTCTACAAAATTACATTGCTTTGTATTGGAGGGGATTGGTTTGTCATTTATAAGTATTTAAATAGCTTGCTATATTTCCTTGGAAAGCCATTTGATGTTAGAAGTGCTATGCTTGCAGATTCTTGTACTCCCACTGGATAATAAGATAAAATGCTGCATAGAACAATGATTTTTGAGCTTCACTAGATTTAGATTTAGGTTTCCATAGTTTAGTTTCAGGTAGTCGTGAAAAATTTGAAGTGCCATGCACATTGAAACTGCTTTCCATAGTCTTGATTTTAGTGGATAACCTACAATATCTTGGTTGCCAAATAAATGGCACTCAGGCTTTCACATTTCAACTGAACTCAACCTTGTTGAACACCCAGCTCCTTGACAATTCCTGTAAGCCACAAAGCTTCCTTGGCAGCTGCAGCCACTGCCATATATTCTGCCTTACTCGTAGATAGTGCAACCAGAGACTGAATCATGGACCTCCAACAAACTGATCCCCCTGCCAGAGTGTTTGCATAACCTGTTATCAATCTCCTGTCACCCAAATCCCTTCATATCTGCATCCACATATCTCACAACTGAAGGATCGTTTTATTGCCTAGAAAACATGATGCCATAGTCTATAGTACCCCTGAAGTATCTGAAATATCAAAACATTGGCCTTTTTTTTTTTGCTGTAATACATGTGTTCCACTCCATATGAGCCACGTATTACAACAGCTTCATAGTTGTTATTAATTACCCACTAGCATGAAATATCAAAACATGTGCTGGAAGATGAGCGTGGCAAATAAATCATATGGAGATAGTGCAGCTAAAATGATGTTCCACGCATCAATATTGTGCCTGTTTGGGTTGGAAGCATTGTGTGTTTTGTCAGAATGGTGGAGATTTTTTCCGTGTAGCACAGGATATTTAATTATTACCGATCATCCATTTTCTTGTTTCTTGAGACGCTTAATTGGTTTCGATTGTGCCAGTATAGTGTATTGAGTTTGCTCTAGAATATATTGGGAATGTTCTTCATTTCAATTTTTGTAACATCACGATAGGTGTCTTTCAGTTAATCTTCTATGCACACGTCATCCCCTTGTACATGCTTTCTTTTCAATGTTGTCAAATTTCTGCCACGAAGTGTTTGCCTCTAAGAACTTGATATTAAGTGATATTCACAGCTTTGGTTGCATTAGATTACGTCTAAATTGAATTTGATTTATCGGTTAAATACTTATATAGGAATTTAGAATCTTGTACGAGTCCATGAATACTCATAGTTCTGTTGTTGTAGATTATGTCATCTATCCTGTTGAATCTTGTGACTCAGATTCTGAATTTTGCCGAATCGTTTGTGTTTACAGGTGTTGTATAGTCATCAAGGTTACCCAAAGGGTATTGTATCACCAAAAATGATTCTGCCAAGTGTAAATTTTGCCATGGACGACCATGCTTCTGTTTGATGACATAGAAAAAGTGCACGTCTTGGCCCTTTTTCCCCCCATTCTGCCCCTTCTACCCTCCCTGTTCTTCATTGGCATAAAGCAAAATCAATGCTTGTAATTTGTCAACTTTATGCTGTATATGTTGGTAAGCAATGACCAAATAATGTTGTGCTTATTCAGTTATGATTTCAGTGCTTTTGTGATGCTATCTTCGTTATTCGTCAATAGGAACTTTCTCGCGTAGAAATAAATTGCATGGAACAGTTAGATTCTTAGTTGAGTAGAGGTACTAATTTTGGCCAACTAAGGGTATATGCGGGCCAAAACTACAAGACTCCAGTCGGTGGCCAGGCGTTTACTGGACTGTCTCGTCCAGTTGGATTTTGTTATACGTACACCGAGGTTGACATTCCCGTCTACACTCTCCTCTTAAGTCCATGCTTTTTTTATTGGGCGTGAGCCCTGAGGGGAGTCAATCTCAGTGTAGAAATAGTATAATTCCATCTAGTTAGACACTTTTGTTTATCTGTCTTCTACCAGCAGAAGCTGTGAAGTGGTTAGTTTTGCCTATTATGTCACTTAGATCCCTAGAAACTTGAGAACTTGTCAAGTGGAGGCACAAGGTTTAATTCGGCTAGTCCTTTTCTGTTGTTATAGGGCCTCGACTTACTGGAGTTGGAAATCACACTGGGCCATAACCAGGTTGGGCTACAAGGTCTTGTAAGGCACAACCAGAGCAACGGCCCATTAATATCATGGAAGATCAGTCCACATCAAACTCCGATTCTAACCCGAACTGCTGAAAATTTTTAACCTACTAGCAAAGGATCAATGTCTATAAAGGTAAAGAGTTAAATTGGAAATTACTAGATAATGAAGGGTGCGTTTAGTTGTTATTCTTGAGAATGCATTTTCTAAAACAATGTTAAATTTATAATATAAAATTCAAAACGCATTTTTTACGTTTTGAGTGTTTTTAGTGAAATTTTGAACACACTCAAAAACATGAGAAATAAATGTTTGAATAAAATTTAAAAAATTCAAAATTAAAAAAAAAAAAAGAATTTCTGAAATTCTGAAAAAATTCAAAAAAGAAAGAAAGCAAAAATGAAAATTCTCAGTTCACATCATTTATTTTTATTTTTTATATTTTGTTAGGTTAATTTATTATTTATTTATATTTTTTTACTTTCATAGCAAAAATGATCTTGTAAGATTCACCCATTATATTATTTGATAATATATTAACATACAATTATTTATTTTACTAAATAATGAAAAATCATGAAATGAAATATTATAAAATAATTTCTCAAATTTTCAAATCAAACGTATTCTCGAATAACAAACCACGTGTTTTTTAAGTTGCGGGACACATTTTAGTATGTTATATTAGAATATTATGAAGAAGAAAAAAAATATGACAAATTTTGTCCATTGTCTTAATTAATTAATCACGCTTCCATGAGGGAATGCCATTATTCTCGCTGCTGGACAATAACTATTGTACTTCCACTTGCCTTTTGACTTTCCAACGCCACCGAATTTTCGCAATCACCCGTATTTCTTTAAACATTCTTGAAAGGATTTATTTTAAGGGAAATTATAAAAAATGTCACTTTTTATTTTTAAAATGCACAAAAAATTCGCTTGTGCGCGTAATTTTATCAAAAATATCACTTTTTTGTGAGAAATGTCCAACTTACCCTTAAAAAAAAAAAAGAAAAAAAAACATTAAAGGCAGTCAGTTGCTGCCGCTGGCAAGGAGCGCGACAGCGAGCGCCGCGCTTGCCACAGAGGCAGTGGTGCTCGCAGTCGCAGTCTAGAGCAGCAGAGAGCGCCGCTACTGAACTACAGCAGCACCCTCCGCCAATGGTCGTTGCTGTAAAAAAAAAAAAAAAAATTGTTGTCGAGGGTGATTGGGCCACTACTGAATTGCAGCAGCAGTCGAGCCAGACAGCGGCGGCCTCCAACACTGACGCTGGCCATTGCCGGCGCTGTAAAAGGGAAAAAAATGTTCTTCAGCCGATTTGGGTGATTGGAGACGGGGCCTGTTGTACAAATTCATAATTTATAGACCCTGCTTGAAAATTAACGTATTAGGTATTCAAATAATTTAGAGAGTAAAAAATGTCTTAAATTGACATTTTTGATAGAAAATTTAAAAGGTGACATTTTTTATAATGCATAGCCAAATTTTGATACCCAATGAAATTTCCTCTTATTATTATAATTTAAGGATACACAATAAAATATTCTCTTTTTGACTACTTTTATTTATTTATTCTCAATGCTGTTTCTATACACACTTGTTTTATCATATGCCATACCTCAGGCAAAATGGATATCCCTACTTCATTAATTGGATTGGTTTTACGAAGAAAATATAGAGTTATGCTACACGACCTGTGCGATCATTCGCGCGGGTGACCGCACACACACATACACACGGGGTCGGCATTTTTTATTTAGGTGGGACCTGTGCGTCATGTGAGGGTGCGGTCGTTGGTGCGGTGAAAGGCGTGGGTCGTTTAACGATATTCGAAAATATATACCATCACTACCTCCAAAAAAAAAAAAAAATCACTTATAATTATGTACTTTTTGTCGTAAAAATTATTGTGTGATCATTTCCTCGAAAAAGGGTTGTCAAGACTATTGGAAAAAAAAAATGAAAAGAAAATCATCATACGAGTGATGAATATGCTTATCTAGTAATAGAGTTGACAAATTAGTTTAGAACTAAAAAAATAAGGCGTGTTGCATTATGAGTACAGCTAATTTGTTTGTGCAAATTGTAGGTTTGAAGTTGATTTAAATTAGATATATAAAAATTTCCAGCTTTTGATACAAGAATCCATCTTATCATCACTTCCAAAAGACAAGCTCGCTTTTTACTCTCCCCCATATTTGGACTTTTTTTTGCTCCAACAAGATAATGGGGAGTTCAAAATACCTCTATCATATCTTATAATATAGGTCCGGTTTGAGCCACATTATTTTTTCATTAAAGTGAAAAATATGACCGTTATCCATCATATTAATTATATTTGACTTTTTATCTTTTGTGTGGGATTCATAACAACTATATTTTTCATTATCTTTTTACAATAATGTGGCTCAAACAGGGACATAAAGTTTAGTTGAAGTATATGTTGAAAAAATTCAACGTGTGAGGCCACGCATGTATATATATATTGAAATGAGTGGTGCTAATTTTAAAGATTAGTCCGTAAAATGACTCATTAAGTTTAATTTTGACCTAATGGATATTAAATGTTAAGGGAATAAAGTGTAGAGATCGAAAAATGTTATTTTAAGTTGATGAGGGGTCGATTTGAAATAACACAAAATTAATAACTGTCAATTTTCAGTTTTTTATTATGGGATCATGGTCCTCAATTGTACGTGATTTTTGATTTATCTGCATCTCCATCAACAGAGAAATAACACAATTAATTTCTGCCAAATTGCAGTTATTTATTATGGGGTCATGGTCCTCAATTGTACGTGATTTTTGATTTATCTGCATCTTCATCAACAGAGAAGAAAATTCAAGAAGATCACGTAACAATTGAAAGATCGTAACCCGTTCAAAATAGTGAAATCCACGGATCAAGGTACGCTTTCGCTTTAATCTTCTCATTGATTTCAATATGGAGCATTTATGAAAATATGTGAAAGGATTTGATGAGTTTTGGTTCCTTTCAATTTACTACAGTATACACGTGATTTTATCTAACAGTTTAAGATTTTAGATGAAATAGTTCGATATTGGAACAAGTCAAGACCATGGATTCAAGTCTCAACATCAGTGCTACTGCTATGAAAAAAAAATTCCCGCTTACAGATTAAGGGAATGTTGAAAACACTATTTAAACAATATACATATATAATCTTATACAAGATTAAGTTGTTTAACCGAGCATGAAGCTTACCTCCAGAGTTACTGCTAGAGGAGAAGGAAGATAGTTGGAGCATAATTATAACCATGGAGGAGGGTCCCTTTGGGGAAGGAGTAAAAGCCATGTGGGAACCTGGGAACCAACAAGGGCACAACCTGCGATTTACCTCCACTAGTCACTGAGGGGCCGGGGGCTAGAGGTCCAGGATTTAGTCCGGCTAAGCTGGGACACCTGGGTTATCAAAAAAAAAAAAAAAAAAAAAAGTAACACTTGTACCCCTTTTCATATATATATATATATATATAGAGAGAGAGAGAGAGAGAGAGAGAGAGAGAGAGAGAGAGACCAACTCTTTCTTCTCTCTCTCTTGATCCATCTGTTTCCATAAAAGAGATCATGAAGCAGCCACAGACATGTGACACCATCTTAGCCCCATCTAAGTTGGGTCTGGACAAGTATTCACACACAATATCCAAAACAAAGCCAAAGATACGCATAATACACATAGTTGCACCAGAGATCATAAAGACAGAAGTCGAAAATTTTCGGGAGATTGTACAAAGACTTACAGGTAAACCTACGACTGCACAAGGAAAAGGGATTAATGTTATCAAGCCAATGAAGAAAATGGAATCATCAGGAGATGTGCCTGTATCACAGAGTAGTGAACACAGAATGAAGAAGGAAATCGGTGAAGAAATATTATATGGAGGACAGAATTCAAATGGTGAAGAAATATTATATGGAGAACAGAATTCAAATGGTGAAGAAATATTATATGGAGAACAGAATTCAAATGGGTTTCTGAGTTTTCTTGGAGATGTGGACTGCTTCATCAATATTCAAGACATGAAGGAATTTCATCTACCCCCATTTAGATCATCTTCTCAAATGACCTTGTTTGGAGAGATGCATAATTGCTATTAGAATCTTGATTGTGTATGATCACAGATTTTCTTCCTAGATATTACAGTATGATTTCTTGCTAGTTTGAATTCAGAAATCCGTCAGGGATTTCGATTTTCTACGTGTTCATTCATTCTTTTTATCTGTTCGTGTGCTTGTAATTGATTTCTTTAATTTTCAATACAATCTTGTAATGCAGCTCCAAAAGCGGCAAAGAAGGCTGGACGGTTCTTTCGCTTTTCAAGCTCGGCGAACTGAAACACCAAAGTAGATATAGACCTTGCAGTACTGGTAATGGTAAAAATCCATTTTTTAAGATCATACATGTTTGCTATCAAAAAATATAATACCGTGTGACAAACCGAATTGAATGCTTTCCATAATGATTAACAGTATTTGTGATATTGTTTGATTAACTTTTATAAATTTTGTGTTTATTTTCAATTTGAGATCATTTTCGTGTCATTGAAAATTTAGAGTTGGTATATACTTTGCAAATCTAAGGTCGCTTAATTTTGATATTACACAATATTATGGTGGAGGAAATTAATCGTTGTCCATATTCTAGACCACTTCCGACTCACCGATAATTCTGGAGAAAGCTTTATGAGCATACTGTATTTGGGGGTAGTGGTAATACTCATATCTTTCATTAGATCTTTATTTTCAAAGTTTTGCTCTCCCCAAAAGGAATGGGGATGTGCTACAGGAACGGCGGGCTGACCGCCCCCTGACTGAACCCCACAAATAGGGGGAGGGCCCATGTTTTTTTGCCGGCCCCACCCCCATTGTGGGGCTCCTATCGGGGAGGCGTTCAACCTCCCTGTTACAAGAGCATTTTTCAAAGGAATATGTTGTCTTAAAACATTGTCAGGAGAAGTAATCATTGCCAAACCTTCAATGATGAAGAAATTGTCTGTAGACGATCTATTACTCGACTTACCTACTCACTCTTGTCTAACGATAAACTGATTGAGAAAAGTACACACTCTTGCGAGAAGAGAGCTAAATGTAAGCCTATATGTATGTAACAAAAAGTAGCAAAGCACGTGTACATGGAACATACACATTCAAGCATGGCATTCATACCATAGTTTCACATCTACGACGAAGAAATCCATATAGAAGTACGATATTAAACCAAACGAACATTCTATGACCTCAAACTATCAAATCAGCATTTTGCAAACTTAAAAAGAAATCAGCCCAAGAGAAGCTTCAAAACAAAACTTGTATTGATGTCATATAAAAATACCAGTACATTGTGGCCGATAAATGAATGAGTTCTTTGTTTCTCATTGCTTTAAGCCTGCTTATGTACAAAAAATTTAATAAAGTATGACATCATTCCTTTGCTATTTCCTTATTTTCTTCTTATTTTCCCTTTCCCACCTCCTCTTTTGTATTCTTCAGATTAGATCAAGAGAACGTGAGATCAATAAATAGATAAGAGTCACGACCAAGTAATATTTTCAGCATCTGCAAGAGAAAGACAGGAAAACATCGTCAGTCTAAAACAATTATCCAAGTCACCAGGAGGAAACCGCTACAGAAAGTACAGATGTGAAAGTGAGAGTGAAATAATCCAGCTATAAACAATATACCCACCAACAGTAGCAATAGAACATATATTTTGAATATTGCATAGGCTGAAATGGCTTCTTCAATATCTTAGTAAGAAAGGCTCAATTGAATTCCCATACAAGCAAGTGAAGAGACTTGCAATATCTAAACAGAGGCAAATGTTATTCAAAGATAGATGGTTTACCTTATAATGATGTGGTAACCAAATGCATGTGCATCCACCATCTTATAAAGCTATGTTGACCCCATATAAGCATTCGTTCAGTTTCTTCAATGAAGAACACAAACTGAGCAAAGGAGAGGTCTCGTTTTAATCTCATAAAGGAAGCTCCACGAATTATTCTTTCTTTCTTTCTTTTACACATTTCCTCCAGTGAAAACATATACTGCAATTAGTGGAAATAAAATTGAACTCAAGCAATCATTCTTAGAGTGGTCTACCATTCCAAAATGGAAAGTCTGCAACTAATAGTCCATTCCAAAGGTGAACCAGAGTTGTTCTGGGTTGTAGTTTATTTTATTTATTTATATATATATATATATTTTTTTGGAGGAGTTGGGGTTGGGGTGGAGTGGGATGGGGTGGGAGAGTTAACTCTCAAAAAGTAATTCTCAAAGTTTACAAAAGATAGTGCTGTCAACAGTCATGCCTCACAATTAATAGAATATAAGAAACTGATAGTGTCCAACTGAGAAGTTTGTTATGCACTAGTATGAGTGCCAAATGTAGCTTAGCATTTTTATCCACATTTGAACATGAAATGCAACTTAAAAACCTAAAATTACTATTTCAAGTGCTAAAGATGAGTGGATAATGCTACAAACATAAGAGTAGGAATAATCTGAACTACGCTTAGACAAAAACTTACATAACGCTATTGAACTAAAGATAAGTTCATCCACCAATATGTATCATCGGTCTGTTTGGTGTCTTTGCAATGTCAAACATCCCAGCATGAGCAGCTTTCTTCCTTTTCACCTGAAGTTGAAAGCAAATGCTTAAAGTTGTAACATGACATTCAACATAATAGAAGCCACATAGCACGGAGGGGAGGGAATGAAGAATGCAGCCTTTACAATCAATTAAGATGAGAAGCCATTGAAGGGAGAATGGTTATAGTTTTCTATGATCTCTACTCTTTTTGATTTGTTAGTTTATGTGAAATTTTATTTTCGGGTGAGGACACCCTCTCCTATATGCTTTGCTAATAAAATTTATTTTCATCTCCAAACAAAAATAAAGCCAATAGCAAATTCATGTGACGTTGAAAAAACGCAAGTTACATAATCTCTTGCTACAATCCACAAACAGCGTGAAATGAAAGGATGAGAGGGATCCTCAGCAATTGCAAGATAAATGGTGTTTCCTCCATTTACGATCTAAGACAATAGTTCATACATACCGCTGCCCCAATAATCTCCTTGAGCTCAGTATCATCAACACCTTGACGCAGAGGATCCCTCAAGCTAACCTGCAAGGTATGAACTCTGATAAGACTGATGAATAACTTGTGCTGAAATTTAACCTTCACAAAGTAGATGTTAAATCTTATATTGGATCTTGTCAATCAATATAATGCACGCACAGCAATCTGCCCCAACTCTGGGATGGAGAACATCTTAAGAGACGATGGGACCAACCCATGTCTTACTTTGTGAAAACCCATTTGTTACTGGACTAGCAAATGGAAGGTAAAATTCATGAATTTGATCTAGAATAAAATACGCACACTAGATATTGGAAGGGATGAAACAAATACCACATATTAAATTTCTAGCACACAAGTGCAATTGCCAGCGACAGAGCACGATTTTCATGTCAAATCATTTGGTAGAAGAAATTTCTGCCTCAAACTTTGAGGGCGCCCAAAGGCCAAAAGCATTAGGTGATATTTTCCAGTTACATACTAATTACCCATTACCAACCTACCCATTTCTTTCATCTGCCAGAAGGTTGGCTCCTTTTTTCATATAACAGAATGGGAATAATATTTGGAATATAGGAAGATACACAAGAAAGACTACTCGGTAACGCATATTTGAAAAAGATAAGAGTTAACCACATGTGGCAGACTTACGAGTATCATCTACTCAGTACTTGGCAGCACCCTGTTAAAGTTCGTCAGTGGAATAGAAAGAATATATGACAAAGACCAGTGATTGCAATAAGCGTTAAAGGAAATTCGAGATGAAACACTTGGACTAGATTGATGAGGTCATGCTTGTGAAATATGATAAATACAAGTAATCTAACTATGTTTGAAACCAAGTATCCATTTGGCAACCACCAGGTAAATGGTTAAAGCATTTTCTGCATAGACGAGATGCAATAAGACTGTGTTATTTACTAATAGATTGACCGAACGCAGAGCTCACACAGCATTTGTTGTCTACAATTTGTTTGAGAATGTTTAGGCTATTTTGGGCCTTAACCCAAGTTTACAGATAACAATGCACATTCTGCACTACAGGCAGCAACATCCCTCTTTCCTTTTCCATTCTTTATTTTTCTTCCTTTACATAGAGATATCGTTTTTGAAAGTAAGGCAAGCGTGTCAATAGGGCCATGCTAAAGACAGGCTGCACTTGATATGGCCTAGATCTCTGGTGTGCTAGGCTGTCAGAAAATCTAGAAGGCCCGGCACGACTGACGATAGCTGAAACTGCCTGGCCTCTGGATTTTTTACTTTAAATGTTCTTTTTTCACATTAGATATTTGAACAGGAATTGAAATAATAATAAAGGTGTAAAAATTAGAAATATTATTTTATTTACTGTTCTTTTAGAGTAAAATTACAAAAGCACAATTTCATCATTCAAAACTTTACAAGAGATCTATCAAATTAGTTCCAAATCAAAATGAATCTTTGGGTTAAACTAAATATCTCATTATTTAATATTGAAAATGGTTAGTCATGAAACCAAATTTGTCCACAATGTTTCCATTCTCAATTCTGTATCTTGCCAATCAACTTACAACTATTCACATAAAATTTTCTATAACATCTGGTGTTGCTCTATTCACACATTCTAAAATTTGATCATCCACTGACCTAATTGACAGAATTTAACATTATTGTTAGAATCAGAGGTGCTAGTAAATGATGCACCATGGCAAAAATAATTATTGAAGAATATAACTGTTGTCAAATTGAACTCACTAGTATTACACTTAAAATATATTTAAATAACTCAATAAAAATATATTAGGATTATAGATAGAAGTTGAACAAGTATAATTAATATACATATTATGCAACATGCTAGGCATATCATAATCTTTATGTTTAAGTCAGTATGTACGTTTTTTGAAATTTCATTCAAATAAAATTCTAAATAAATTACTATGTGAATCTATTACTGCAGCTAATAAAATATCAGCAGATACATATTTCCAGTATTTTTTTGAATTTATTATTCCACTGTACAAAAAATATACATAATTTATATTCAGAAAATGCTTAAGGAGTGAGCTAGAATAGTATAAGAAAAACAGTATAACAAATATGCTACTATACAACTCGATTTCCATGATATAATTTTGTGATGACTTGACTGTGATCTTTGCAAGACTCTTCCATTTCCTAAATTGAAATCCATAAAATTCTAAAATTTCAAATAAATGTTGAACAATAAGGAAACTAGTGCATACATTCTACAATTAGTATAATACTAATTCCTTTTTTTCTTTTGTCTATCTTATTTGAATCTGTATCATGAATACGCAAATATAATCTTTATTATTAAATGCACAGCCAAAATCATATTAAAGAAATTATGTTAACTTTACCCAATTTCTTTTTCATATTTTAATTCATTGTATCAATAACATTTGAACAATGGCACCTAAGAGAAAATGAATTGGAATTGCTTGATTTGGGTCCATATTATGATAGTAAAAAAAACTAACCATACTTAATTTGACATTAAATTTAGGAGAGTGAGAATTACAAAATAAAAAATTTAAGCAATACCTAGAAAAATGAATGTAATAGAAGTTAGTTGCTGATATCGAGAGAATGTGCATGAAAAATTTCAAAAAATGAAACGAGTTCAAAAATTCACCAGAAAATTCTAAAATTAACCAAAACAAAATATAAAAAGTAAAGAAAAGAAAAGAAATGGGAGTTCAAATTCCAAACGGCTACATGTCGATTAGATTTGGTTTTTCCTTTTTTTTTCCTAAGTCGGTTCACACAAGCCAGACTGCAAGAGCCACAGACCTGGCAAAATGGACACCCATCCTAGCAGCCTCGAGCCTGGGCATCTCTGGCCAATTTTGACACGTCCAGAGTGAGGTATAGAGACTTTACTCTAACTAAAAACATTTACAATAATGATGCAAAGATACTATACCAATAAGAAAAGGCAGCACAAGTTTCAATACAGAGTATGAATAAATTTTATGTTATGAAAATGATTAATATATGACGAATGATGAAACACTTCACCTCTGAGGGTCCAAAAAGGCAAACTTTAAAATTTCCATCAGCTAAAAGTCTCAATCGATTGCAACCAGCACAAAAGTGCTCTGTCATTGATGTGATGAAAGAAACTGTACCCTGGTGGCCATCAATCCTGAAATTCTTGGCTGTCTCTGAAGGATGATCCTGAATTCTTTGAAGTCCTGTAAACCGTTTCACCTGTTCAGTAAAATTGAACCATTCAAGGCATGCAGAAAGGAAAATCAGAATCTAAAACAGTTGAATATTGCAGAGTTCGACCTTACCACTCTATCCAACATTTCGGAGTACGGTACAAGTTTCTTCACATTCCAGACATTTCCATCAAAAGGCATAAACTCAATGAACCGGACATTGATTGGCTTGTCACGTGTTAACTCGACAAAATCACAAATTTCATCATCATTGAATCCACGCATTACGACACAATTCAACTGAGACAGAAGGTTCAAAGCATGTATTTGAGATGTACTTCTGAAAACTCTTGACATTGGAAAGGAAGAAACCAAATGAATTAAATAACTTTCAGTGTTGGAGATAACCAAGCTCTTGCTAGCTCATAAGGCTGTTCTATGATTATTATACCCTTGTTTGAGTCTCATTCTCTAAAAACTCATTTTTCTCCGAACGTATTTTTAACCACATATTCTATCAATAAATAATTTTGCACATAAACTCAATTTTTTTTCATACTTTCTAACCACAAATTCACCAAAACAATCACTATTACAAAATCTATTTCTCAAAAAATGAGGCTCAAATAGAGCCAAAGAGTTTGTTTTGAGGCCCATGTTTGAGAAAATAGATTTTGTAATAGTATTTTTTTTTGGAGAATGTGTGGTTAAAAAATAGAAAAAATTCTTTTACTGGGAGAATGTGTGGTTCAAAAACAGGAAAAACTTTGAGTTTACGTGAAAAATTCTTTTATTGGGAGCACGTGTGGTTGAAAATGAGTTTTTAAAGAATGAGGCAACATGGGCTATTTATGAAAAGGTCAAATCATTGTATGAAATATGTAAAACTTACCTTGACGGGATTATATCCCAATTCTATTGCTGCATCAATCGACTTCATTACCCTTTCATGTCCTTTTCGCCTAGTCATAAATTCAAATTTTGCAGGAACCAAAGTGTCTAAACTTATATTCAACAAACTAACTCCATGTTCTTTTAACAATGGAAGTTTCCTGTCAAGAATAATCCCATTTGTAGTCATGGCAAGGGTCTTCAATCCATTCAAAGTTGACAACTGAAAACAAATTTCTTCAATATCCTTCCTAATGGTTGGCTCCCCACCAGTCAAACGAATTTTGTGTACACCAGAACTAACAAATAAATTTGCCAAACGAATAATCTCATTTGTCGAGAGAAGTTCCTGGCTAGGAGTAAGCTCTGCACCCTCAGCTGGCATACAGTATTGGCATCGTAGATTACAACGTTCCGTTAATGAGATCCTCAAGTAAGTATGTTGCCTCCCAAATGAATCAACTAACATATCAGAGACAGGATTATCTTTTATTGCATCCTCTGCCAACGTTCCACATGAGGTTGAGAACGTCTTCACTTTGGAGCCATCTACATGGCCACTTAGACCTTGAGTATCCCTACTTCCATGCAGAATCATATGCTTGGCCTGTTAATTAAAAACGACTATTAATTAATTATAGACTGGTAACCAAAGAAGATGCACAATGAAAGCAACCAGCATTGTGTAAGCCGATTCAACAAATAGAAATAAAAAGGTAAGACTGATGAGGACATCCTTATAGTTGGACTTTTATTATTGTTTCAGTATTTTAGTTGGACTTTTATTATTGTTTCAGTTGGACTTTTATTTAAGTTTACGTATTTTAATTAGGACTTAAATAATGGACTTGGCCCTATATTTCTAGGTTTTCATTATTTAAACCTATCATTGGTTTGTAATTTGGGAATTGATGAATTTGATGAATTAAAGAATTGATTTTGCAGCCGTTTTCCTTCTCTTCTCCCCCTCCTCTGTATTCTTCTTCTCTTCCCTCCCCCATCCCTTCTTGTTATTCACAGATTTATTAATCTCCCTACATCAAATTGGTATCAGAGCCAGGTTGGTTTTCAACACTATGAATCTCTGCCCAGAAGTTGACCTACTCATCCTCTCCAAACCATACACAAATATTAACATCTGATCCAACACATCGTATAAAATAAAAAAAAAACCTGCCCCTGCTTCTTGAACTGTCAGCCCACTCCCCAATTACAAATTCACAAAGCCACCTACGCAATACATCGCCCCCACGTCTACAAGAAATCCATACTTAACCAAAATCCTCTCTTAGCGCCGGCGACCCATATTTCTCCTCACACAACGCAATACCACAAACCGGCGACACAGTAACAAGAAATTTCACTACCCGCTAGCTGTTCCTAGACCAGAGACCTAAGCAGTCAACTCTCTCCTTTGTCGACCACCACTAACAGTCACAGTGACCCAGAAAATTGACCACCCCGCAGGCCGCAACCGCAACCGCTGTCTCTGTTCGTGTTCTCCAACCATTGGTCATCCTCACAGTCGACGCAGTCATCATCGCCTCCCGTCGACACTGCTTCTGTCGTCTCATGAATATTCAATAGGGCTGGACGAATTGTGGGTATTTGATTATCCACTTGGACTGCTCCTTGGTAGTTTGGGCTTTGTATTGTGAGCCCAAGTGTATGATCTTCAGTTTAGGCCCTGCCTTAATTTGTTTTGGGGCCTCTTATTAATGTTTGGGCTTGATTTGTAACAGTTTGATTATTTGATTTTGTGAGTTGTCAAAAAAAAAATCAAAAAAAAAAAGTCAAAAAAAAAAAGAAAAAAAAGAGTATCGTGAATTTTAATTTTTCTGACATCATTTACAGGTTCATTTTAGTTGACTGTTCAGTACCGCACCTCGACGAGCACGGAATTTTCTATCTTGGCATCTCATTGCTTAGTAATTCAGAGCGTGGAGACATTCGACGCTGGGACGACTCAAACCAACAGTACTCAGGGAGTTCCTAATCCTATTTATTTTTAGTTGACGCTATTTCTTTATTTTAGAATTACATCAATTAATTCGTTGTGTGCTGGCAATTTGATAATATTGCCTTCAATCTATTTGATTGTATTTCACGAACTAAATTCCATTGATGTGTACTAGCCCTTTGATAATACTGCCTTAAACCTATTCGATTATATTTCACGAACTAAAAAAATAAAAATAAATAAATAAATAACAATAATAATAATTTCAATAACTAATTTTTCGGTTGGCACTAGTTGATTGTTGATTATTGATCTCAGTAGTGCACTTTACGTAGTAGTAGTATTAGCTTGCAATCGAGCCATAAGTAACCCTACACTTTAAATTGACAAAATAACAAATAATAATAATAATAATAAATAATAATAATAATAATTTCAATCACTAATTCTTCGGTTGACACTAGTTGATTGTTGATTATTGATCTCAGTAGTGCACTTTACGTAGTCGTGTTACCGTGTATGCAATTGCGTAGTGGTCGCGTTACTACCTCTAGCTCTAGTAACCTTACCATGGACCCCGCCCAAATTGAGGCCCTCATCAGACAGCTTGCACAATTACAAAATCAACTAACAGCTGTCTAAACTGAGGTAGCCGCTATTCGTGAAGAGAATAGAGCCCTAACCGCTAGGTTGAATACTCTTGACCCAATCCCATATTCGACCGAGGCTGAGAACTCTGAGGCTTCCATTAATAGGCCTTATCGTCGCCCACAAGGTGGTCGACACCACGCCCGACATGGTCGTAGGGAAGGGAATCAGGCTCGGGAACGAGAGCGGGAGTAATATCGTCATGGTACACAATCTCCCCCTCGCCACGAGGAGCGCCTCTTTCGAAACATTAAGTTGGATGCCCCTACGTTTGACGGTTCAGACAGCTTGCACAATTACAAAATCAACTAACAGCTGTCTAAACTGAGGTAGCCGCTATTCGTGAAGAGAATAGAGCCCTAACCGCTAGGTTGAATACTCTTGACCCAATCCCATATTCGACCGAGGCTGATAACTCTGAGGCTTCCATTAATAGACCTCATCGTCGCCCACAAGGTGGTCGACACCACGCCCGACATGGTCGTAGGGAAGGGAATCAGGCTCGGGAACGAGAGCGGGGATATTACCGTCATGGTACACAATCTCCCCCTCGGCACGAGGAGCTCCTCTTTCGAAACATTAAGTTAGATGCCCCTACGTTTGACGGTTGTCTAGATCCTAGTGCATTCAATCAATGGGTTAGAGATATGGATCGCTTCTTTGCATGGTATGGGGTCCCGGAAGATCGGAGGGTACAATTTGTCAGTTTGAAGTTAACTGGCACTGCTAAACTCTTTTGGGAGAGTGTTGAGGACCTCCTTGAAAGGCGTCATGCTCTCCCTGTTGGGAGCTGGGATGAAATGAAGCGCCGCCTTCAAGAAAAATATTTACCCCAATCTTATAGGGTTAACTTGCTGGATCAATGGAACGCACTTACACAAGGCAATCGACCTGTGACCGAATATGTCGCTCAGTTTGATGAGTTTCGAATGAAATGTCAGGTTGTTGAGGATGAAGTTATGACTTTAAGTAGGTTTAGGCAAGGCTTAAAAGATGAACTTAGGCGCGAGCTTGTCCTTAGGGGTGTCACCACTCTTGACCACGCCTACTCTTTCGTTCGGGATTATGAGTTAGTGACTAGGACACCGTATAGAAATCGTAGTGACTCCCGCACTACAACCTCATCTGCCTCCACGCCATCCCCTAAGTCTATTAAACTCTTTTGGGAGAGTGTTGAGGACCTCCTTGAAAGGCGTCATGCTCTCCCTGTTGGGAGCTGGGATGAAATGAAGCGCCGCCTTCAAGAAAAATATTTACCCCAATCTTATAGGGTTAACTTGCTGGATCAATGGAACGCACTTACACAAGGCAATCGACCTGTGACCGAATATGTTGCTCAGTTTGATGAGTTTCGAATGAAATGTCAGGTTGTTGAGGATGAAGTTATGACTTTGAGTAGGTTTAGGCAAGGTTTAAGAGACGAACTTAGGCGCGAGCTTGTCCTTAGGGGTGTCACCACTCTCAACCACGCCTACTCTTTCGTTCGGGATTATGAATTAGTGACTAGGACACCGTATAGAAATCGTAGTGACTCCCGCACTACAACCTCATCTGCATCCACGCCATCCCCTAAGTCTATTTTAGGTCCTCCTCCCTCTAATACTACCTCTGCATCGGATAGCAAAGGTAGAGGTTCTGAGGTTTCAAGGACATCCTTCCGTTTGCAATGCTTCAACTGTAAGGGTTTTGGTCACATTGCTTCTAAGTGCCCTAGACGAGCCCTAGTTCTGGACGAACGTGAGGATATAGTCGTCGAACCACTAGAGGATCAGGTTTATGAGCCTAAGTTAGAAGAGTTTGAAGACTTAGAGGACAGTGAGGATACCTTCTTAGGTTGCATTCAGGCTAGTCCCATTACCCCACAGACACCCAGAGTCGGTGTCGTCCGTTGCACCCTCACCCAGCCTAAGGATGCCGACGATTGGCGCCGTCATGCCATCTTCCACACCTACATCAAGATTAATAACAAGGGCTGTAAAGTTATCGTGGATAGTGGCAGCTGTATTAATGCGGTTTCGAAGGCTACTATATCCCGCCTAGGGTTGAAGCCAGTTCCTCACCCCCAACCTTATAGTGTCTCTTGGGTTGACACCTCCTCTATAGCTGTTAAGGAGCGTTGTTTAGTCCCTATCCAGTTCCTGGAGTATAAGGACCATATATGGTGTGACGTTATTTCGATGGACGTCGGACACATCATCTTAGGACGACCTTGGCTATTTGACCTAGATGTAACCATATATGGTCGATCCAATTCCTGCTCCTTCGTGTTTAATGGAAAGAAGATTCACCTTAACCCACTACCCCCAAAGCCGGCTAGCTCACCAGAAGCGAAGAAAAGTGTGGAACAAAAGGGGTTGCATATCATTAGTCCTACAGAGTTTGAGCGTACAATTGTTGGTGACTCAATTGTGTTCGCCTTAGTAGTCATGGAGGTTTCATCTAACTTCACAAGTGAGGATACTGCGGAAGTCCAATCGATCATTCAGGAGTTTCGAGATGTCTTTCCGGCGGACCTACCTGATCATCTACCTCCGCTAAGAGATATTCAACATGCCATAGATTTCGTCTCCGGTGCATCCCTTCCAAATTTGCCACATTATAGGATGAATCCTACCGAGCACGCTGAGCTCCAAAGGCAAGTAGATGACCTTCTCAACAAAGGATTCATTCGTGAGAGTTTAAGCCCATGTGCTGTCCCCGCCCTATTGACGCCCAAAAAGGATGGATCTTGGAGAATGTGTGTGGATAGTCGCGCTATCAATAGGATCACGGTGAAGTATCGTTGGATAGTCGCGCTATCAATAGGATCACGGTGAAGTATCGTTTTCCCATTCCCAGGCTTGATGATATGCTGGATATGATGGTTGGCACGACAATCTTTTCAAAGATCGATCTAAAGAGTGGGTACCATCAAATTAGAATTCGCCCAGGGGACGAGTGGAAGACTGCGTTTAAGACGAAAGATGGCCTTTATGAATGGCTGGTCATGCCTTTTGGGCTAAGTAATGCGCCGAGTACCTTCATGCGGGTAATGACACAAACTCTTCGGCCATTCATGGGTAAATTTCTTGTTGTCTACTTTGATGATATCCTCATCTATAGTAAAACTAAGGAGCAACACCGTGACCACCTCAAACAAGTTTGCTCTACCCTTCGCGAGACTAACCTGTATGCTAATGTCAAGAAATGTTCCTTTTTCACCGATAGCGTAGTTTTTCTAGGGTTCATTGTCTCGTTGACAGGGGTGTCTGCTGACCCTACTAAGATTCAGGCGATAATTGACTGGCCTGAGCCTAAGGCCATTCATGATGTCAGGAGCTTTCACGGCTTAGCTACATTTTACCGCCGTTTTATTAAAGGGTTCAGCACTATTATGGCACCTATCACGGAGTGCATGAAGAAAGGGGAGTTTCATTGGACACGAGGGGCGGCTAAGGCCTTTAAGTTAATCAAGGAGCGAATGACAGAAGCTCCTGTCATGCGTCTTCCCGATTTTTCCAAAG
>NC_036239.1:9260189-9260653 GCF_002742605.1 Olea europaea var. sylvestris
GGGTACCAAATTAAAATTTTCTACAGCCTACCACCCTCAAACTGACGGTCAGACCGAAGTTGTTAATCGGAGTCTTGGTAACTTATTACGTTGTCTGGTCCGGGAGAACCTTCGAAATTGGGATTTAATCCTTCCTGTCGCTCAAATCGCGTATAATAGCTCCGTAAATCGTTCATTAGGTATGAGTCCATTTGAAGCCGTTCACGGATACAAGCCTAGGAAACCATTAGATCTCATCCCTATGTCCCCACAGGCTAGAGTGTCAGTTTCAGCCGAAGCATTTGCACAACACCTTCGTGATTTGCACATTGAGATCAATAAACAACTTGAAGCTAGTAATGCAAATTATAAACTACAAGCTGATTTACATAAACGACACATTGAGTTTAATGTTGGGGATTACGTTATGGTCCACATTAGGCCAGAGCGGCGTCTACATGGACCTGCCTCCAAATTGCAAGCTA
>NC_036239.1:9260930-9294985 GCF_002742605.1 Olea europaea var. sylvestris
TGCTATTTTAGATGAAGAAACTGTGTTCACTAATGATGGAGAGGTTCAGCGCTTCCTTGTTCGTTGGGTTGGTTGACCAGATTCTGATTGTGCATGGATCTCCAGGGAGACACTACAGCATTTGGATCCAGATTTGCTAGAGCTTTATCGGAGTCAGCAGGATCTTCCTTGGCCCAGATCGCCTCCCGTCCACCCGAGGGGAGTTGGTGAGGACACCAGATTCAGACCGCCACTGACGCATTTCTACAGACGCAAGAAGAAGCTTGCCCAGCCACTCAGCTTATGGTTGGGAGATTGACAGATGCCTACGGTGATATATCCACTCGACAGGGTCGAGTTTTCTCCCACCCCGGGAGAGTTGATGAGGACATCCTTATAGTTGGACTTTTATTATTGTTTCAGTATTTTAGTTGGACTTTTATTATTGTTTCAGTTGGACTTTTATTTAAGTTTACGTATTTTAATTAGGACTTAAATAATGGGCTTGGCCCTATATTTCTAGGTTTTCATTATTTAAACCTATCATTGGTTTGTAATTTGGGAATTGATGAATTTGATGAATTAAAGAATTGATTTTGCAGCCGTTTTCCTTCTTCTTCTCTTCCCTCCCCCATCCCTTCTTGTTATTCACAGATTTATTAATCTCCCTACATCAAAGACAAAGCTACAAAAATGAAAATGAAGCAATCTGTCTGCAAATCTAACTATTGCAATTTCTTCGTGAATGATACTAAAATACTTCTTGTGAGGAAGGGTATGAACTAGTTAGCATAGTGAAAAAAACAAATTACTCTTCATATAGAGCAACTGGATTGCCCAAGAAAAGTAAATTAAAAGAATGCTACAACTGCATTGAGTGGAAACAATAACTAATGCTTCTCCATCCCTTCTTCCCGAGTCTAAAAATGGAAGGATGTGAAAAAACAATCAATCGTTCAAGTGGAACCTAAAAGGCTTTGGCATGCAGAATATTCCAGCGTAACTTCACTATCACTAGCCTTCATGGTAAATTGACAAGTTATCAAATGCACAGTGTCCTTGTGGCCAACTTGGTAATATAAGGAAGATTCATTAAAGGCTTCTCAACATTTCCGAATAGTACAAAAGAAATAGTGGAAAAAGATAAATTTTGGATGATAATGAGTTTACATAAATGAATTAAAATTTGGTGCGATAACGTGTCCCTCATCTGCAACATTATCAATTAGTACCAACTTATTTCTCAAATTTCAATTGACACTATCCCAAATAAATCATGTCCGTTCATAAGTGTAACTATCCACATCTTCTGAAGCTTAAGTTTTATCGTGCGGTACTAAAAATAACAATAAAAATAAGTTTTTTTTTTTTTTTTTTTTTTTTTTTTTTTGGAACCCTTTTTCAATTTTAAATAACAGCAACGATCTCGTCACAGGTTTTTATCACATAAGTACACAGGATTAGCATATGGAACACGCCAACCAAAACTATAAAGTCGTAAATACATAAACCACGATCATATCATTTTCCATAATCACGAGCACGAAGAAAAACATTCAAATCAAACTCAGTTCTAATCAAAGCAATCGTGCACATGATCAATTACCCAATTTATGGTTATTTATGAATGCAGCCCAACCCATCACAACAAAATATATTACTAAATTGGGTGCAAATAACTTAGTGCAGCATAAACATCGTAGAAGTATTTCAAAAAAAGCAAAGTGGCGTACCAAACTGAAATTTCTGCAACCGCGATGCCATTGGAAAAATTTGGAGATGCAGGACCGCATGAAGAAAGAAAATTAAGCCCGCAAATATTTCTGCCTATTCTGTTCCTTCTCTATGAAGTTTGGGATCTCAATGAGTGAAAAATGTGGCGAATAAGCGATGGCTGAGATTGGGTATAAGAGAGGGAGATAAAGATGAGTTTGATTTGGATTATTGGAATCTCTCTTGTATGCAAATGGCAAAAGGAAACGGATGGCAGTGAAAGAAAAATTGTATGCAAAACTACAAAGAAAGATAAGGATGGCGGCTCAATTTGCATCGCCGCCAAAGAACTAGTTCGTGCCTTCCGACAAAGGTCAAATCAGTGTCTTTCACATTTTTATATTTGCGTGGCTCATGTTTGTAAACCCATCATTTAAAAAAAAAAAAAAATGTATTTTTTCCATCGAGTTCTTACTTTTTGAAGTATTTAGGATATGTTCAATAATGAGTATGAGAATTAATTTTTTAATCGTTAGAGAGAAAAGTTGATCCTATATGAGAGTGAAAAAATCAAAAAACGACGATTGAAATAGTGAAAAATGATCAAAATATTTATTTTTTAGGATGAAAAAATTGCTACCAAACATGGGTTGATTGACAACCTTTCCAATAAAAATATTTTTTAAAAGTTAGTCACATAATCATATTTTTCTCAAAAATAAAGAAAATATTTTCTTTAAGATAGATAAGTTTTTATTTTTTAGGCAATTCATACTTCTTAAAAATTCAGGTTTATGAAAATGAACAATATTTTTAAAATTGAAAATTAAATCAATTAAATATATTTAATTGATAATTTTCATGCAACTGACTAGAACTTATTTGCTTTTTATTCAAATTTCATATTTGCAACCAAAGACACCCTTGCAGCTTCTTCAAGACACGAGCATTTTATACATTTTATGTATTATAGAGAACATATTTAAATTTAGAAAGTCAAAATTTTTATGCTCTCTATTCTGGCTCTTTATTTTTTCTTTTCTAATGAAACATTTATTGATTTCTCATTATATTTTAATTTAACATAATTTTTTATATATTAATCGCCAATCAATTTAAATAAATTGAATAATTTAAAAAATATAGTAATAAAATTTGTGGCTTATTAAATGTAATCATTATATATTAAAGCCATGTTTGGGTCATATTTTTTTAGAAAAATACATTTTTAAACAGTAATTTGACATCATTTCAATCACACATTTTTCAATAAAATAATATTACATGCAAATTCAAAATTTTTATTTATTTTTAACCACACATTTTCAATCAGTACATTATTCAAAAATGCATTTTTAGGAATATAACGTGGCTCAAACAAGGGCTAAGAATAAAAAGTAGGTTTGATTCTCTAAATTTAAAGAGTCAAAACACATTCTCTATTTTAAAAAGTTATAAATATAAGGTTTCTTTAAACGTATTTTAAAGCATTAACTTCTCAAAATACAAAGCATCCTTTATTTAGAGAGACTCTTGAGAATACTCTTATATTCATATATTTTAAAATATTCAAAAGTATATTTCTTTATTCATCATACATTTTTATCAATTTATAATTTAAATAGTTATAAACACTTCTCAAATTTACTTTTTGGACAAAAATCTTGAGGTACCTTCCAAGTTCACACTTTATGCAACCTTAAATTTTAGTCATACTTTGTTAGTCTTTTCAACTTTATATTTGAGTTCCAGTAGTTCCTGTGTCTGTTGTCATTAATTGTTCCAAGAAATGGAAGAGAGGAGCGAGAGATGGAATTATTTACGGGGCGAGGGGCGGATATGGGCCTCGGCCCAGAAAGGAATTATGTTTGTAAATTTTTTGATAAAAAGAACGGAAAATTTCATAAATGAGGGATTAATTATACTACATTTCAAAAATAAGAAAACAACTTTTAAATTTCAAAAACCAGATTTTTATTAAAAAATAATTTATAATTTAATTAATTAATTATTTATTTTAGTAATTAAATATATTTAGGTCACAGATTTATATAATTTGATCACAAATTAACGATTTAATTTGTTACTTATTATTTTTTGATCACAAATCCGAATTTTTATGTTACAAATTATTTTACGGTCACAATTCAAAAATTTTATAGGTCACAGTTTGTTCATCAGTCAAAAATCGAAAATTTTCTAAGTTACGATTTATTTATTGGTCACAAATTATAAATATTACAAGTCACAGCTTATTATACAATTACAAATTATCAAATTATCGGTCACAGATTAACAATTTTTTAGGTTATACATTATTTTTCGGTCAAAATTCATCTTTTTCATTGGTCACATATTATTTATTGATCACAGATTAACCAATTTAATGGTCACAGTCAACCAAATAATTTGTGACCACCACCAACACTTACGATTCACAATTTTTAGGTCACGTATCCAATTGTGAGTTACAATTGTGAGTCACTGACAAAATTTTCAGGTCACGTATCCAATTGAGAGTGACGATCATAGTCACAATTTTCATCGCCACCACGGTGACGGCCACACACCACCACCACAGTTGGAAGTCACAGTCACGGTCCACAACCGCCCCAAATTATCGCCGTCGCGCACCACGGTCACAAGCATCCAATCCCATCTCATCCTATCCACGACCACCGCCTCGACCATCTCTATCACCATTACTGCTACCACCACAACAGAGCCTTCGCCAACAGAGCCACCACCACCTCAAGACAACCTATCAACACCACAACACACCAACAGACCCACCACCACAATAGAGCACCTTCGCCACATCAACCACCACCACCTTACCACAAAACCGATCAAGCCCAACAGATCAACAAATTAACCACCACAACAGAGCAACCACCACTGAACAAAACCACCAACAATACAACAGAGCCTTCACTGCCACCACCAGATCTAAGCTGTAGCCACCACCACCAAATCTAAGACGTCGCAAAAAACTATCATAGCCACCACTACCACCACCCGTTTTGATGAATCTGATAGCTCAGATTCGCCACCACCACGCAAACACCACACCACACCACATCCACCACCAAACACCATCCACAAAAAAATCGCAAAATCACTAGGGGATGAGCACAGCGCCGCCAGCAATTGCTGTAGCAACGCCGAATACGACAGCACTGTTGTCGCCCAGGTGTGGACGTTGCTTCTATGACTTCTCATGGTACTGCTGCTGTGGCTTCCGATGGTGGGTTTCTCACATTGCTTCTCACGACGGCGGTAGACAGAGAGAATGGATATTTGAATAGGGGGAAATGAAATATGATTTAGGGTAGGGTTTGGGTTGGAATGGGGTTGTGGTGGAGACGTGGAGTTGTAATACAATTTACTTTTTTTATAAAATTATTATTATTATTATTTAAAAATTATATTATCATTTGATTTTTGTATAAATAAACTTAGCGTATGATTTAAGAAATGAGATCTTTAAAGGAAGGGTATAATTTCCACTAAAAAGAATTACAGTTCGGCCCAAATTTAAAATTAACCCACTGGCTACCCTATTCAATATTTACTCGAGGAAATTGCACCACAACAGGTGTTTAAAGATGACAATTCTAAAATCAAGTATTAAGTTTATTTGAGTGTAAATAAGGTAATAATGAAACCCAGAATTGTAGTCTCTCTCCTCTTGATCTTTCACTCACACACACACACACACTCTCTCTCTCTCTCTCTCATCTCTCACTCTCCTATTCTTGTGACTCATCATCGGAGCTCTGATGCAAGGCCATGGACAACGACATTCAAATCTAGGTGGTTGTTTACAAGTTAGGTTTAGGGTTATTCGGATCAGCATTCAGATCACTCTCGTCGCTTATAGAGGCCCACATTGAATCGAGACGATTGCTTACAGATATGGGGTTATTCTGGTTTTCTATTTTTTTTAATTATTGTTGGTGTTATTGAAATGATGGCGGTAGAGGTGGTTTGTGGGTGATGATGGCGACGGTCTTTCAGGTGTTAATAGAAGTAGTAGTTCTATTGGTAGTATTGCAGGCGGCAATGGTTTTTTTGTTGCAAGCGATGGTCTTTGTTGTGGTGGATATGAGATGAGGTGCTCGAAGTGGTGGTAATGACAAAGGTGTGTAGGTCACAATCGATTAAGTTTTGGTGACCAAATCTCTTGAATATGTGGCCTATCAAATTACATGGGTCATATGTTAAAATGCATAGGTTACGAATCACGGATGCAAGAAATTTGGTCACGGGCCATTTATCATAACATAGATCGAAGATATTAGTTCACCTGCCATTGGATCAAGTCAAAGCACATATAACAAGGTACATGTTAAAGTGTACACTTCAAGGGTAACGAATTCAAGAGATTTGTTCACAAGCGGTTAAATCAGGTCGTAGGTCACACATCAAATGCATAAGTCACAAATGCAAGAAATTTGGTCATAGACCATTGGCTCAAGTCACAAATCACATATCCAAGAGATTTGGTCACAGGTTATTCGATCAAGTTACAGGTCACATGTCAAAATGCCCACGTCACATGTCATAATTTCAAGAAATCTAGTCACATGCCATTGATTTTTCCAACCTTAGTTATCCAAACTGATCACAAATTCAAATAAACAAAATTTGGCGATGACAATTCAAATTATTTGCTCCGTTAAGTGCTCTATAAATTACATCCGGAGCAGCGATTAGTTCGTCGCTGAAGAAGTCGTCGACGAGGTGGAGATCGAAGAGATGTAGGCTACGGGTGGACACCAGTAAGTGGGATGGGGGCAGTTAGGGTGGGTATGCGTTGATTAATTTAATTTGATAATATTATTATTTGAAACTAAAAAAAATAAAAATAAAAACCTGATTTTTGTATTTTGAAACTTAATCTCAGAGATTTGATTTGATTCATACTTAATAGGTGAGATATGATTTTTTCCCCATTTACCCACTTTAGCCCAACTTAAATGGATCAAGTTTAAATCAAATATTTGTAATTAGCCATATACCAATTTATCTCCTTTGAACCTGTTGCATTCTAAACCCACCCAATTCAAAACCCTTATATACGCCTACATGTTCCATTATTTTTCGGAGAGGTCCATGCTAAGGAACCCGTGCTTGGGAAATTAAGCTCTAATCAAGTTGTTCTCTATCAGTATGAAGCTTGTTGGTGCGTGCTGTTGTAGGCACTTCAAATTAAAACCTATACTTTTTTAAATTAATGTAGTGGTGGAAGTAAGGGTCGATCCCATGAAGAGTGATTAATTTATTTTTTGATGCAATATTAACTAAAATGGGGGGTTTTCTTGAAATAATACAAATCAACAAATTAAATATAAGCAATAAAACAAACATTGATTTAAGTCAACATCCACCGTTGGAAATTAATAACCCGTCATTGATCCACAAATAATCGTCAATTCATAATTGTAGCATTCATTGTGAAAAATAAATTTCCCTATTTCTCCTTAGTTTTAATTAATTAGAAACAAACGATCTAATTAATCCTCATTATCAAACAATCCTATCTAATTAATCCTCATTATCAAACAATCCTAGACAGGCGTGAGAATCTAATTTAATAATGGCTTAGCGAATTAAAGAAATCAATGAACTAGATAACACAAGTCAAGCGTTTGCATTTAACCTAGATAAATCTTCTCCCTAAGATTTAATAATTTCCAACCAGCAAATTATCAATCTTAGTTGTTTCATCAGTTAAACCAATCAACAATTACAGTTTTGAAATTCAACTTAGCTATAGATTATTGAGATTAATAACCTAGCGTGCACTCTAGAAATTAAACACAACAATCATAAAAATAATTGCAGAAGAAGATATAATACTAAGCATATGAATTAATCAATAAAAATCAGGTGGATCTCAAAGATTAATTGTTCAAAGGCTTCCGTCTCCTTCGATCAAGCAAAAGAAATTAGTTGCACATCATAGATCTTGAGCACAAAGAGAGAAAAATAGGGTTGGGGGCGTTCTCCCCATTTTGGACGAGATTTGGGGCTTATATATGGTGTACAAGATTTGTTTCCGTAAGTATTTGATTCAAATTAGGAAACTAAAAATCGGAAATGAACTATGCGATCACATAGTTATAAGGGTTGCGATCGCATAGAACAATGATTTGCAGCTCAAAAGTTCTCTGAAGGTCAGAATGCGACCGCATAGAACAACCGTTTTTTCACCGGACAATTTTCAGTATTTTGATCGTAACTTGCTTTCCCAATATCCGATTGAGGTAATTCAAAGTGCGTTGGAAAGCTAACTTAAAGGACTACAAATTTTATTCAAATATTATCTTCCAATTCGATCGTTTACCATGTCAAAAAGGGGTCCCTATATGATGCTGAAAATCGGTGCATAACCTTTTAGATTGGAAATTGACGTGTGATTATACTTTGATTGTATTTCATCCCTTTGACTTCTTTCCTCACCCACTTGACCTCTAACACTCTTGAATCTTCATCCCATTGCTTGTCTCATCTGAGGATTATTTGCAACTTGGTCCATGAGCTTTCATTTTCTCTCTTCTTAGCCTCTCTTCTGGTTTTCTTTCTTCCAACACTTTAAGTCTTCCATCAATTGACCTTCAAATCTTTCACTCCTTCATTTCGCCTTTCAATTCAACTTTTAGATATTTTCATTTTAGTCCATGAACTTTTGATTTCTTTCTTTTAGGTCCTTTTTCGCTCTTTCCTTCTATTTTATGCTATGATCATCCAAATGCAACATAAATCACAATATAAGAGTACTTAGCATATTTAAGTGTTAATTAGTCATAAAAATACAAGAATTAATGGATATAAATCACGACATTTCATGTTTTATCAAATTTCCCCACACTTAGCTTTTACTCGTCCTCGAGTAACATTCAAATTCACTTTCACAAAGATGTTAAGATTGTCATGCTATCAACATAGAATAACCAAACTCGCCAAAACACATAACATATCATGAACGAACATTCTCACACAAATTATAATCAATTAGAAAGTATTCTCATATTAAGATGGAGTAAACCAAACATGTAGACCCTCACGGAATATAAGCACTCCGCTCTCATGTGTTTAATGGGTAAGTGTTTCGCTCAAGTTCATTCCAATAGAGATGTTCTACCATATGCTTGCATATGTTCTCATTGTCCACCAATCAGATCACATGTATAACATAAATCATAAGGTCTTTTCTATGGGTTGTAACGTGATTTGGGGTCCAGATGGGAAGTATTTGGATAAGTGACTCAAAAGCCATTGAATTAGTGGAGTAAAGATGAATTAACTCAACTCAAACGTATACATAAAAAGTGTAAGATCAATCTCTCCACTCACAACTTCTTTGCACCTATTTCACACAACCAAACTTGTAATATATTAGGAGGAATTATGAACATAAAATAATTTTATAACATTGAAAACTATTTCCTCCATGACTTTTTTCTCTTTCATCTTTTCATCATTTTTTTCGATTTTTTTAACTCAAAATATTGCACTAATATTGAAACTTATGAATTGTAATTGAGAACATCTTTCATTTCACCATCATAATCCTACCAAAATTTTAGACACCCCCACACTTATTTCTTTCGCACTCCCATGTATCAAAATGAAAAACAATAACCCATTAGCTCTATGGCTTGGGTAAAGATATTATTTTTTCGAATTTAAAGCTTGTAACGTGGATTTACAAAAGAAAAAGGCTATAAGACTCAAAGAGGCTTAACAAAAGGTAAAATTAATTATATGGTAGGCTATTTGGCTAAGGTAGCGAACTTATGCAATAAAGATGGCATTAATCATGTTCATGCATGCATGTATCAATATGACCTCAAAGAGAATCAAGGCAAGTTCTAGATAAACAAATCAATGGAAGAAAATCACTCATGAAAGAAAATAGTGAGACAAATGAAGGCTCAAAATCTCACCGACTCTTTGTCTACAAAATTTAGTTACCACCATCCTCAAAAAGAATAACCATACTAATTAACTCTAAGTTGGAAGATCACTTATTCATTCATGTTATGAGTCCATCAGAGCCTAATTGAACCTAGCAAGTAGTATATGCAACCAAAAATCATTTAAAATCACAACTTTTTCCTCAATTTTTTTCGAAATTTTTTTTTGTCTTGTCAGAAGTAACGGAAGCATGACCTATATTAAAAATAAAAAAACAACCTAAATTCCCCCTCTCCCCCACGCTTAAAACTTACATTGTCCCCAATGTAAAGTGAAATGTCAAGAAGAAAACAAATTTAACCAAAATATGAATGCAAATCAGAGCCTAAAACCAGCAAAGCGAGCAAGTTTGGAAAGGAGGTTTTGGGTGCTTGGGTGCTGGGTGGTGATGGAATCCTTCTTTTGCTCACCGGGATTCGTTTAAGGCCTTCTCTGATCTATGCTTGGATGTCATCATCTTACCTTGGGTACACGACCATTAGGTTTTAAGAAAAGAATTGACAGATGGGATAGCGTTTTCGAAAACGAAAAGAAAAATAAAAAGTAAAGGAACGAACTCTCCTTGGATTGCCTCCCAAACAGCGCCTTTATTTATTGTCTTTGGCTAGACACATTGCTTCCTTCCTCAATCGGCATCAATTGGGTTCCCAAGGTCCCATGTTCTCACTTCATCCATTTGGAAACCTGCATAGAAAGGCCTCTCGTTAGCAATTGGCAAAACAATATGCGAACTTTTACCTGACTTTGGTGACTTTGGAGAAGCATTTAATGCTGCAATAATTTTCTGCAAGGCAGTATTCGAGGGTAACTCCTGATTCACATCCTCAATATGCTTATCAATGGCAACTTTGACTGCATTGTTTTCATCATGTTCTAAAACTTCCTGTTCTAAATTATCAATCACTTTAATAGAATAAATAGGGTTAGTTTCATCAGGATGTTTCATGGCTCATAAATGTTAAATTCACTGATTTTATCATCAAATTCCATAGTAAGCACGCAACTATAAAAATCAATTTTAGCTTTGAATGTCCTTAAGAATTGTCTTCCTAGTAGAATGGGGATAGTTTGATTACTATATCCCATATCAAGCACATAGAAGTCAGCGGGAAAAACCAAATCATTAATTTTCACGAGAACATCCTCAACTACACCCTTAGAATAGGCATTAGATTTATCAGCTAGTTGAATTACGACACCAATTTCATTCAAAGGTCCAAGTTTTAAGGAAGCGTATACAGAGTATGGCATGACATTAATAGAAGCTCCTGAGTCTAACATGGCCTTTTCAAATCTAGTGGTACCTATCGTGCAAAGGATGTTAAACATGCCTGGATCTTTGCACTTTGTAGGGAGTTTTCTTTGAATGAATGCATAAACATTTTCCCCTACGTTTATCTTTTCAAACCTTTTAAGTTTTTGTTTTCTTTTAAGGGTACACAATTCTTTCAAGAACTTAGCATAATGAGGTACTTGTTTAATAGCATCCAACATTGAAATGTTTACCTCATATTTACACAAAGTATCATAAGCTCATGATCTCGTTCATCTTTCCTATATCCTACTAAAACCTGAGGGAAAGGGGGTACCGGTTTATAATCAGAAAGAGGTGGAAACTTACGTTTAGGTACGTCATTGTCGTTGGGAACACTCTTCTCTTCAAGAACATCTTTCTCATTTTCCTGTTCCAATAATATAGGGGTTGCCCTTGGAATTTCAACTTCCTTACCACTCCTAAACAAGATTACACTTACATTTTTCCTTGGATTGACCATTGTATAAGAGGGTAATTTTCCCGAACCTTGTGCTTCCAGCTTGTTGATTGAGGTTGCCATTTGACCCATTTGATTTTCCAAACTTTTAATACTTGCCATTGTTTCCTGTTGAAATTGCAAAGTGTTAGTGGCAAGAGATTTAACAATATCTTCTAAAGGCATACCCGAACTTGAAGTTTGGTCATGTTGATGTCTAGGAGAATATGGCTACCTGTATTACTGGAAGTTTGGTTGATTCACTTGTTGATTCCCATAGCTAAGATTAGGATGATCCCTCCATCCTGGATTGTAGGTGTTCGAGTAAGGATTATAATTCCTTTGTGGTTGTCCAGGAAAGCTGCATACTGCATTAACTTGTTCATCTTCTTGAAGAGTTGGGCACACGTCAATTGGATGTCCTGCCACCGAACAAATTCCACATGCCTTCGCCGTTTGCATATTACCTGCAGTCATTTGACGAACAAGAGAAGTTAGACTTGCAAGTTGTTGCTCAAGTGATGAAACATTTACCTCATTAACATGTCTAGAAGGAGTGTCGAGTCTAGTGCTAAATTGTTGAGAGTTGGCTATCATGTTTACAATCAAATTCCTTGCGCTCTTGGGAGTTTTATCCTCCAAAGCTCTTTCACTCGCAGCATCAATCATACTCCTATTTGTGGGTAGAAGCACTTCATAAAAATATTGGATAAGTAGTTGTTCATTGATTTGATGACGAGGACAGCTTGTACACAGTCGCTTGAAACGCTCATAGTATTCATGTAAGGATTCATTGCTGTCCTATATTACGCCACAAATTGCTTTTCAGAAGTTTGCTGCCCTTGAAGTTGGAAAATATTTTTCTAAGAACATCCTCTTCATTTTCTCCCATGCTGTGACACTTCCAGATGGTAATAGTAGAGCCAATTCTTAGTTGAATCCTTCAGAGAGAACGGTAAGGCTCTCAGTTTAATTTGCTCTTCAATTACCCCCGTAGGTTTCATGCTTGTACAAATCACGTGGAATTCCTTCAAATGTTTATGGGGATCTTCACCAGCAAGACCATAAAAGGTGGGGAATAGATGTATTAGTTTGGATTTTAATTCAAAAGTAGTATTAGCTATTAGAAAACATTATGCATAAGGGTTGTTAACGCAAATCCGGAGCTGAAAGCTCTTTCAAAGTTTGATTCCTAGCCATGCCAATCCTCAACCTGCACAAAGATCTTTCTATTTATGGATCGTATTGTAAATTACATTGGTTAGAGGATCGAGTTATGGGCATAAACAATCAAGGAAGCAAAAAGAAAAGAAAAAAAAAACTAAACTAAACAAAATAAAAAAAAATTGAAAACAAAAACTAATGAAACAAATAAAAAGTACAAAAATAAACTAAATCACTCCCGGCAGTAGCGCCAAAATTTGGTGCGTGCTGTCGTAGGCACTCCAAATTAAAACCTATACTTCTTAAAATTAATATAGTAGTGGAAGTAAAGGTCGATCCCACGAAGAGTGATTAATTTACTTTTTGATACAATATTAACTAAAATGGGGAGTTTTGATTTTCTTGAAATAATACAAATTACCGAATTAAATATAAGTAAAAAAACAAATATTGATCTAAGTCAACATCCACCGTTGAAAATTAATAACTAGTCATTGATCCGCAAATAATCATCAATTCATAATTGTAGCATTCATTGTGAAAAATAAATTTCCCATTCGAAACAATTCGCCTATTTTTCCTTAGTTTTAATTAATTAGAAACAAGCGATCTAATTAATCCTCATTATCAAACAATCCTAGACAAACGTGAGAATTTAATTTAATAATGGCTTCGTGAATTAGATAAATCAATGAACTAGATAACACAAACCAATCGTTTGCATTTAATCTAGATAAATCTTCTCCCTAAGATTTAATAATTTCCAACCAGCAAATTGTCAATCTTAGTTGCTTCATAAGTTAAACCAATCAACAATTACAATTTTGAAATTCAACTTAGCTATAGATTATTGAGATTAATAACCTAGTGTGCACTCTAGAAATCAAATACAACAATCATAAAATTAATTGCAGAAGAAGATTTGATTAATCAAAAAAAGTCAAGTGGATCTCACAGTTTAATTGTTCCAAGGCTTCCGTCTCCTTCGATCAAGCAAAAGAAATTAATTGCACATCATAGATCTTGAGCACAAAGAGAGAAAAATAGGGTTGGGGGCGTTTTCCCTATTTTGGACGAGATTTGAGGCTTATATATGGTGTACAAGATTTGTTTCCATGAGTATTTGATTTAAATTAGGAAACTAAAAATCGCGTGTCAGAAATGAACTATGCAATTGCATAGTTATAAGTGTTGCGATTGCAGAGAACAATGATTTGTAGCCCAAAAGCTCTCTGAAGGTCGGAATGCTACCGCATTGGATTTGAACTATGGGACTGCATAGAACAACCGTTTCCCCGTCGGATAGCTTTCAGTATTTTAATCGTAACATTCTTTCTTGATATTTGATTGAGGTGATTCAAAGTGCGTTGGAAAGCTAACTCAAAGGGCTACAACTTTTCTTCAGATGTCATCTTCCAATTTGATCGTTTACCATGTCAAAAAGGGGTCCCAATATGATGCTGAAAACCGGTGCATAACCTATTCGATTGGATATTGATGTGTCATTATACTTTTATTGTATTTCATCCCTTTGACTTCCTTCCTCACCCACTTGACCTCTAACACTCTTGAATCTTCATCCCATTGCTTGTCTCATCTAGGGATTATTTGCGACTTGTTCCCTCAGCTTTCATCTTCTCTTTCCTTGGCTTCTTTTTCTTGTTTTCCTTTTTCCAACACTTTAAGTCTTCCATCAATTGACCTTCAAATCTTTCACTCCTTCGTTTCTCCTTCCGATTCAACTTTTGGATATTTTCATTTTAGTCCATGAACTTTTGATTTCTTTCATTTAGGTCCTTTTTTGTATTTCCTTCTATTTTATGTCATGATCATCCAAATGCAACCTAAATCACAATATAAGGGTACTTAGCATATTTAGGTGTTAATTAGTCATAAAAATGTAAGAATTAATGGATGTAAATCATGACATTTCATGTCTTATCACTTGCCCATTTTGTAACAAGAGATTTTTTTTTTTTTTTTAAGGTTATTGCTACCCATTTTCGCTAAAATATGTACACTGAAGTAATATTTTTTTCATTACTTGGACTTTGGATAATAGTGTATCAAAATTGTAAAGGATGCTTTTGTTTATATGAAGCCTACAATTGTACTGTAAAAAAATTATTTGATTTCAATTTGTTTGTTTTCAATTGGCATTACATTGGGGTGATAAATTTGTTTTCATGAAGGAATTTCAACAATTTTTTGCCAAAAGCTTTAAAAAATTAAAAAAGTTATTATTGAAGCTGCAATTTAATCTCAACATTATGATTGCTAATTACGTGAGTTTAATTTTTAATTTTTGTATGTTGTACAACGAAAATTATGTGAAATTGCAAAAATAAAATTCCACATTTGGAATAATACTTCTGTGAATATTATTTTACACTTTTCATGTTTTTTGAATCCAATTGAATATGACGTCATCCACCAATTATTTCAGTGGACCAACTTCACTACAAATAAAAAAAGAACATCGTCAATCTGTTGCCAAGAAAAGGAAAACATTGTTCTTGTTGACCCCAAAAAATGCGCAAACAAAATCCCGACCGCTTTTTCTCCACTTAAACGTCACCTGCATACTGCAGCACTCTATTAGAATGCAAAGGCCGTCGGTCGAGAAAAAATTCCGACGACCGTTTACACTCCGACGGTTAAGTCAATGGTCGAATGAGAGAAATATGAATACAAGAGAGGGAGAGAAGATTTGGTTTTGGTTAAGGTTATAAATCATACCTTATGCGTGAATGAATCTATATATTGAGACAAATGTCAATGCACCTCATGAGCCAATGGGCCGGACCCAAGTTCCAAGTCTAATATGCAATTGTTCAATTAAAATACGCCCAATCAATGAATAATCGATGACACGTTGGTATATATGGGACCCCCTCCATCACTCGCATGCTACGTAAGTTATGGATATAACAATAGTCCTCCAAGTTTGAGTCGTTCATTCATGTGCGGGTTGGACCTCAAAATATAAGTAATCAACTAAGTGAGCTCTTACAGATTGCCTCAGAAATATGAGTAGCTCCAATAAGTAAGGACTTACGAACCTTCTCGAAAATATGCATCGATCTCAAATAGATAAAGTCTTACGAATTGTCTTGAGAATACAAGTCAATCCAATATATGAGGACTTATGAACTACCTCGAAAATATCTATGCGAGCTTGAATAAGCGAGGACTTATAGATTACCTCAAAAGATGTCACATATAATTTGTCAAAATTTCGACAGTATCTCCTCTGTAATATGGATTAAGCCAACCTGTAATACAACATAATATTTCTACCACGCATATATAAAATAAATTTGGGATCCATTTCCCCCTCCAAATAAGGTAAAATGACGATCATATCAAACTCATTAGCGTGAAGTAACATAATGTTTATAAAATAATAATATAGATAACGTAGCATACATACTAGCAGTAATGAAAATAGTGTCATGAGGCATGCTAGCAATGATGTGGCATACATACTTGACAGCAATAATATAATGCATATACTAGCAGTAATAATGTGATGATACAAAAATATTGGTATTACAGTAGTCCCCCAAGTCAAATATTTAAATGCGGGTCGGACTTGAAATATAAACCACTGTAATGAAGCTGATGTTGAGAGGAGAGTGAATATATAAGCAGTCGTGATAAGCTGACGCAAAGACGATACTCTGGATGTTAATTGCACAGGCCATGCTTTGAATATATATAGCTGTGATAAGTTAATGTCCTTACGTGGGAGCGATGCATCCAATCAAGAACTTCCTCCATAGTGTTTGGTCCAGCCATGGAAGGGATTAAATTCTAAGGTAGCAAATTGTGGCTCTCGTGGAAGGCATCACAGTTGTCCTTATCGAATTTCCTTTATTTATTTTAATTTTTTACTTCTTTACAAGGGGTTTACTCTTCTGTGCAATGGCTTCCTCCATGGTGTATGATCCAGCCATGGAAGGCTTCGTCTTTGCAGGTAATAAGGTGGGCCTACTCCTCTCCCTACGAAATGGTAATTGACATCCTTGAATGGTTGATGGTTCATCCATGTTAAGGGCTTCCTGCATGGTGAATGATTCATCCATGTAGGGAATAATATAAGCTCTTCAAAGATAAGTAAATGTGACATAGTTGAAGTAGAAGTAAAACTCTAAAAGATAGGTAGCTGTAGTGTAAAGGCATAATAAGCTTCTTGGAGATAAATACGGCTATAATGCAATAACTCAAGGCATCTCGCGAAGTGTGGAATAAATATCAAGCTTGTGGCTCGTCTTAAACTATCGGAGACTTATAAGCAGGCCTCAGATAGACGAGATCTTATAGCTGGGCTTGACGATAGTGAAGGGTGAGAGATAATCATTTTGCAAAGTCAGAAATAAGAATCTGACGAAGCGAAGAATAAACATCCTGCTAATAGCTCTCGAACTATCGAAGTCTTATATGCAACTTTGGATAGACGAGGTCTTACGACTAAGTTCGACGATAGTGAGGGGCGATGAATAAACATCTCACGAAGCCAGAATAAGCATCTGGTGAGGCAAGAATAGACATTCCGCGAATAGCTCTTAAACTATCGGAGTCTTATAAGAAACCTTAGATTGCCGACGGCTTACAACTAAGCTCGATGATAATGAGTGGCAAAAAATAAGCATCTCACGAAGCCAGGAATAAGCATTTGCCTAGGCGGGGACTAGACATCCCGCGAATAGCTCTCGAACAATCGAAATCTTACAAGCAACCTTGGATAGACGAGGTCTTACAACTAGGCTAGAAAAAAATGAGAAGCGAGGAATAAACATCTCGTGAAGTAGGAATAAGCATCTGACAAGGTGAGAAATAGATATCCCGCGAATAGCTCTTGAACTATCAGAGTCTTGTAAGCAGCCTTGGTTAGACAATGTGTTACGGCTAAACTCAACGATAGTGAGGGGCGAGGAATAAATATTTCACGAAGTCAAGAATAAACATCTAGGGAGACGAGGATAGACATCCCGTGAATAGCTCTCGAACTATCATAGTCTTATAAGCGGCCTCGAATAGAAGAGGTCTTACGGCTAATCTCGACGATAGTGAGGAGCAAGGAAAAAACATCACATGAATAAGGCTATGAAGGGCTCCTTTTGAAGGGCAAACACGTCTAGCGATTTGCCTCTTCCTTTTTCCAAGGAACGAGGAATCCAAATATATCGGCTCTTCCTTTATTCAAAAAAGAGGACTCCAAGGTACCGTCTTTTCCTTTATTGAAGGAATGAGGAATCCAAAATATATTGCCTCTTCCTTTATTTAAGGAAAGAGGACTTTAAGGTACTGCCTCTTCCTTTATTCAAAGAACGGGGACTTATAAAATGCTATATCCTCTTTTATTCAAGGAACGAGGACTTAGCATTTGAACGAGAAAATTCCAAGCTAAACAATTTATCAAACACTTAGCATGCATTGCAAAAATAATCTCTTGCAAAAATAATCTGTTGGCATGATTGAGATTTGTAGCCCTTCCACGATTCCAACACGAATTACTATAGCATATTTCACATACTTCTACAATTCGTCATCAAGATTATCGCATTAATTCATGCACACATCAGCTAGTATATCACTATAAATTTAAAATGCAAATAGAAGAACATTGCCACCTCAAACTCAAATTTTGTCATTACCTATCTTCAATATTAAGGCCCAGTAGTCATAAACAAATAGTTCACTTGGTACTAAAATAGTCGCGATTCTTAATTTTGTGCCCAAGCCGTAATATGTGGCATTAAGAATTTGATATATAAAAAAAAGAAAAAAAAAAGGCAATTGGAGAACAATTTACATGGCATGTCTTCGGGTACAAAGACATAAATTATTTCATCCATTACTTCGAGCCCCAGGTATCCAGCTGAAAATCATCAAATATATTGTAGAAAGAAGGATTCTTCTAAAAATATGCCAAACTAATCAACAATCACAGGACCAATTCATTGTTTTCCTCTCGAGTTTCTAAAAGTGATGGCGATATTCAATATAAGCATAATCACTAATAGCCAAAAATTGGATTTGTGAATATAATTTATTGAACAGGATTAACTCTATAGCCACAAAATTTTAAATAAATATTCATCTGCTTAACATCAAAAATTAACATTACTATGCGATTGATATTGATACTTTAAGCCAACTATTGTGCATCTTTTAGACAGAAAACTCATGTGCAAACTTTGGAGAGGCATGGTGATCTAATAAGATGCCCAAGAGTGAAACAAGAGTAGTTGAAAATAACTTAGGCCATGTTTGATTGGACACATTTTTCATGGAAAATGGAAAACATTTTCCATTTTCCACCAAAATATGGTGTTTGATTGCTAAATTTTCTAGGGAATTCGATTTCCACATTTTCCCTCACACATGTGCCTTTTCCTTGAAATGGTGGAAAACCAATTCCCACCATTTTGGTGGGAATTCGATTTTCCAATTTTATTTTTTTCCTTAGCAATGGAAACAAAATCTATCAACAATTGTAAAAAAAAATTATCTATTTAATTGACAATTTTTATAAAAAACAAGATCAAACGAACACCAAAAATTCAAAATTTCAACATTTTTCACATGAAAAATTATATCAATCAAATACAATAATTTACAATTCCCAGAAAAATAATTTCTAAACAATTCAATTTACTAAAATTCATTTTCAATTCAATTCAATTCCATCTTTGCAATCAAACGGATCCTTACTGACTTTCGAAATTTCTTCTAGTAGATTCGATTGAACAATCTCTATAGGATTCCACGGAGATCTAAAGGAAAACCAAGTAAAAATAAATAAAAAATCAGGCCCAATAAAATTATTAATTATATGAGGCCCAATAAAAAGGGACATGTGCCAGCAAAAAGAAACATCTAATGGGCCTAAATAATTGAAACATGATGGAAGATATGAGGCCCAATAAAATCAAATCATTGCAGTCCAATTCTCACAATCCCAAAGGAGAAGCCCAAGCAAGCCTCTTGTCTGATTCGATTAAAGTATATATAGAAATTTAGCTAAGAGGACAGAGAAGTCAGAAACCTGTTGCCTACGCCAACCCAGCTATTTGCAAAAAGTTGAAAGAACAACCCATCTTTGTTGAAAGCCAGTACATTACCAAGGTCTAGTCTGTAGGAAGTTCAGTGTATGTGGATAAAATCGAGAAATATTGTCTTTCGTCTCGTCAATTTGAATAATGCGCAATTAAAAGACTCCCAGATGAGGAGGGGGGTCAAAACCGGACTGCTTAAATCCCAAACTCTTCTTAGGAAGTTTAGGTCTTTTTGACAAAGCCTTTCAATTTTGCAACTATGCAAATCAACAAAATTCAAACAACTGTATATCGAATTTTCACCAGATCATTGAAAGTTTTATTTGTAACAAATAACTTTTGTTCAAATAGAATTTAAAATTCATGAAGCATACGAACAATATATCATAAATTCATGAAACATGGACTGTAAATTTAATACGAAAAATTGCATGAATTAAATAACTGAAACATAGAATTTTAACTCGAGGCCTGTGTTACATACAGTTTCCTTAAAACAGATTCGCCCCCTCACCGTCCGTGCTTGAGGTTTAAAACGAGCGTCCGTTTCCCAGGATACAACGGTAAAATCAGTAGCTTTCAAGCACCGCAGAAACCACTCCGGCGAACTGAACTAGTGCTTGACCTGCACCACCACCAAGAGAAAACTCTATGCAAATGAATTTCTAATGTATTATAAACTTGAAAGCTTTTGCTTTTTTTTTTGTGTGTGTTGAAATGAGGAAAATGAGCCACTATTTATAGGCTAGGCTACCATTAATGGCAATGACCTTTGGAGTTCCTCATCTTTTTCCTATGTGGGAAAAATTCATTTTTCCCACATAAACTTCCTTTTGAGTGGCACACTTTGAGCCTCAATTTCTCATTCACTCAAGCATCAACTTTGGCAAGTAAGTATATGATTTCGATGTACTCACAGAGGAAAACACAAATCAACTTTCATTTTCCAAATTGAACAACCGGGTCCCACTCAAAACTAGTGCCAAAGTCGGCAAATTTTTTCAACAATCCCCCACATGAATGAAAATTGAGAGCGACTCATGCATGTGACACATGACGACTTATGAATGTGACACATGACAACTTGTGAATGTAACACATGACAATTTGGTGATATAGTTCAACAGTTGAAACCTGCATACGATAGGTAGGTGTTACCCTTTGAACCTTCGCTTGTGAAAGCATATTTACTTCACTGGCTGATCAGTAGATGCGATGTCCTTGAACTGTTCTACCGTTTATGTAAACGATGATACACTTCACACAGGATTCTTCCTAACACATTTCAATTCTCATTATTATGTTCGTTTTGGCCATGAACATACGCCTGGTTCTGTGAGAGTTCACAAGAATTCCGCCCCACACAATTCCCTTAGAAGCGGCCCCACTTCTCTCTCACATAGGTGATTTCTTATTACAAGTAACCCGCATTACTTGGCTCGATTTTCGACGCATAAGAATCATTAAAAGCCTATTGCTTATCCTCCATCTTTACGGGCATCACTGTCGCATCACAGGAATGGATAGGAGGTAATATACCCCACAGTGATTCTATCAAGTCTTTACAATTAGGTTGTCCCTTTGAACCTAGATCTTGGGATCTTCAGTCAACTAGGTTGGATTTTCCTTTGTATTAACTTATCCATTCAAAGGCTTAAGTCACATTCCTCTCAATGATTTCTCAACTAACTCTCTATTTAACCCTTTGGTTAGCGGATCTGCAATGTTATCCTTTGACTTCACATAATCAATAGTGATAACTCCAGTTGAGAGTAGTTGCCTAATGGTATTATGTCTAGACTTACCATTATACATGTTGTTCTGTCCCTTTCCAATTGCCAATTGACTATCACAATATATGCAAATTGTTAGCACAGGCTTTGACCATCTTGAAATATCCTCTAAGAAGTTGCTAGCCACTCAGCCTCTTCACCACTTTTATCTAGAGCTATAAACTCAGATTCCATAGTGGATCTGGCTATCACTATTTGTTTAGAAGATTTCCATGATATAGCTGCACCTGCCAAAGTGAACACAAATCCACTCGTGGACTTTGAGTCTTTTATGTCGGATATCCAATTAGCATCACTATATTCTTCAATGACTGCTGGATATCTGCTATAGTGCAGTCTAAAATTACGAATATATCTTAAGTACCTTAGTACTCTTACTATTCCTTTCCAGTGATCAGCTCCTGGATTACTCGTGTATCTACTCAGTTTACTGACTGTGTAGGCTATGTCTGGTCTAGTACAGCTCATTAAGTACATTAGACTTCCGATAACTCTCGAGTATTCTACTTGAGAGATATTTTCTCCTCTATTTTTAGACAGATGTTGACTAGTATCTATTGGTGTTCTAGCCAAACCAGTATCATCCTTATGGAATTTTCCTAAAATTTTGTCCACATAATGTGACTGACTTAGAACAAGCCCATTTGATGTTCTTGAGATTTTCACTCCAAGTATAACATCAGCTAAACCCATATCTTTCATGTCAAATCTCGAGTTTAACATATTTTTAGTGGATTCAATCATCTTATTGTCAGTGCCAACAATAAGCATGTCGTCAACGTAAAGACATAAGATGACATATCCGTCTTTATTGTCTTTGACGTAAACACATTTGTCACACTCGTTGATCTTAAATCCACTCTCCATCATGACACTGTCAAATTTCTCATGCCATTGTTTTAGTGCTTGTTTCAAGCCATACAATGACTTCACCAATTTACATACTTTCTTTTCCTGCCCTGGAGACGAAAACCCTTTGGGTTGTTCCATATAGATTTCTTCATCTAAATCTCCGTTTAAAAAGGCAGTCTTAACATCCATTTGATGTACTTCAAGATTTCGCAAAGCAGCAATCGCAAGTATCATTCTAATGGATGTTATTCTCGTTACTGGAGAATATGTATCAAAGTAATCAAGGCCTTCCCGTTGTCAGTAACCTTTTATTACCAACCTGGCTTTATACTTTTCAATAGTTCCATCTGCTTTCATTTTTCGTTTGAAAATCCACTTGTAGCCTAGTGGTTTACTTCCTAGTGGAAGATCCACTAGCTCCCATGTATGATTTTGCATGATAGAAGCTATTTCACTTTTAATGGCCTCTTTCCATTGAGGTTCTTCCGAGGAGTTCACAGCCTCTTGATAGCTTTGAGGTTCACTTTCTAGCATATAGGTCAGAAAATTCGGACCATAAGATTTTTCTGTCCTTTCCCTTTTGCTACGTCTAGGTTCAACCTCAACCACCTTTTCTAGTTCTTAGTCCTGATTATGTTCAGTCATAGTCTCATACGTCCGTTTAGAAGAACTTGCCTTTTCTTCGGACCTGCATGGAAACACATGTTCAAAGAATGAAGCGTTTCTCGACTCCATTATCGTGTTTCTATGTATATCTTGGATTTTAGATTCATACACGAGAAACCGATAAGCACTACTGTTATGTGCATATCCAATGAATATGCAATCTATAGTTTTCGGGTCTATCTTCACCTTCTTTGGTGTTGGGACAGCCACTTTAGCAAGACACCCCCACACTCGTAAGTATTTATAGAAAGGCGTTCTTCCTTTCCATAACTCATAAGGGGTCTTCTTCATTTTCTTTCGGGGCACCTTAGTCAAAAGGTAATTTGCTGATAATACAGCATCCTCCCACATGTTCTGAGATAATCCAGAACTTACTAGCATCGCATTCATCATCTCCTTTAAAGTGCGATTTTCCTTTTAGCAACACCATTTTATTGCGGTGAATACGGTGCGGTGGTTTCATGTATGATTCCGTGTTGTGCACAAAATTCAGCAAACGGTGCTTCATACTCACCACCTCGATCGCTTCTTAGAACCTTAATTTTCTTGTTAAGTTGATTTTCAACTTCATCCTTATAGAGAACAAATTTCTCTATCGCTTCATCCTTGCTTTTTAGCAAATACATATAGCAGTATTTCGTGCTACCGTCAACAAAAGTAATGAAATACTTGTTGCCACCTCTTGTTTGTACTAATTTTAAATTACATATATCACTGTGAATTAAATCAAGTGATTCCGTATTTCATTCAATTGACTTAAATGACGACCTAGTCAATTTTGCTTCAACACAAGTCTCACACTTATGTTTGGAATCAACATGGAATGCTGGTATGCATTTCAAATTAACTAGCCTACGTAAAGTATCATAGTTAACGTGTCCTAGTCTACCATACCACACATTGGAAGACTCAAACAAGTAAACAGAAGCATTCACTTTATTATTCATTTTTTGTTTAACAACCATTACATTGAGTTTAAACATTCCATCGGAAATATAACATTTTTCGACAAACATTCCACTTTTCGACAAGATGACCTTGTCTGACTCAAACGCAATGCGAAAACCATTCTTATTCAAAAGTGACCCGGACACAAGGTTCTTGCGGATTTCCGGCACATACAGCACGTTGTTAAGAGTCAGCTCTTTTCCCGAAGTCATCTTTAGAACCACTTTTCCTTGGCCCTTGATTTCAGAAGTTGCTGAATTTCCCATGAACAACTTCTCTCCATTCTCAACTACTTCAAAAGCAGTATATAACTCTTTATCAGAGCACACATGTCTCGTAGCTCCGGTGTCAATCCACCATTCTTTTGTGTTAGAACCCACCATGTTCACTTCAGAAATGACTGCTGCGAGACTCATCTCCGACACATCATGTGCCATGTAGTCAACCACATTTGCTTCTTTCTTCTTCTTTGGCAATTTGCACTCTGAAGATTTGTGGCCTACTTTGTCACAGTTGAAGCACTTCCCTTGAAATTTCTTCTTAGGAATGCCCCCTTTTGGTCCCAGCTTGATCCTTTTTCCATCGGATGGCCCAACTTTGGTTTTGTAGTTCTTACTACCTTGACCATGTTCAACAATATTGGCCTTAGCCGCACCAGGATTGAACTACTTCTTTTCGGAACTCTTGTTGTCTTCTTCAATTCGAAGTCTAACAATCAGTTCTTCAACGTTCATTTCCTTTCGCTTGTATTTTAGATAATTCTTGAAATCTTTCCACGCGGGAGGCAATTTTTCAATGATTGCAACCACTTGGAAAGTTTCACTCAGAATCATCCCTTCGGCATGAATTTCGTGAAGAATCACTTGGAGTTCTTGCACTTGACTAATTATTGTTTTGGAGTCCACCATCTTATAGTGCAAGAATCGGCCGACGATAAATTTCTTAGCCTCGGCATCCTCAATCTTATATTTTAGGTCCAAAGACTCCCACAACTCCTTAGCAGTTTTCATGGTGCTATACACGTTGTATAGCGAATCTGCCAAACTGTTCATCATGTAATTCCGGCATAAGAAGTCCGAGTGTTTCCAAGCATTAACAGCACTGATATCTTGAACATCCACCTCACCCTCTTGGAGTTTTGGAGCACTTTCAGTCAAGAATCTCGCAAGATTCAAGGTGGTCAAATAGAATAGCATTTTCTGCTACCACCTCTTGAAATTCAAGCCGTTGAATTTCTCTGGCTTTTCCCCATGGTTAACTGGTACATTAACCGGAACATTAGCCACATGTTGGCTCACAACACGACTTGGCATTGGAGCCACAGTCTGTGCCATAACAGAGCTAGGCACTGTAGCCATAGCTGCACCCATAGCCGAACTAGGCCCTGCACCCATAGTAGAACCCACAGCCTGAGATTGGGTACCTTCAGCTTGGGACACATCCATGTTGGAATCTATGTTGGTGGAACCGTTTGCCATTTCGTCTTCCGAAAGAACCAAACAACAAATTAGTTTCCACAATATAACAAATATAAGAAACTAATCAGTTCAGAGATAATCAATATAGGAAACCAAATTTTCCTTTCTGAAAATCTGTTTTAAGCTTGTAGGAAGTTCAGTGTATATGGATAAAATCGGGAAATATTGTCTTTCGTCTCGTCAATTTGAATAATGCGCAATTAAAAGACTCCCAGATGAGGAGAGGGGTCACAACCGGACTGCTTAAATCCCAAGCTCTTCTTAGGAAGTTTAGGTCTTTTTGACAAAGCCTTTCAATTTTACAACTATGCAAATCAACAAAATTCAAACAACCGTATATCGAATTTTCACCAGATCATTGAAAGTTTTATTTCCAACAAATAACTTTTGTACAAATAGAATTTAAAATTCATGAAACATATGAACAATATATCATAAATTCATGAAGTATGGACTGTAAATTTAATACAAAAAATTTTATGAATTAAACAATTGAAACATAGAATTTTAAACCGAGGCCTGTGTTACACACAGTTTCCTTAAAACAGATTCGCCCCCTCACCGTCCGTGCTTGAGGTTTAAAATGAGTGTCCGTTTCCCATGATACAACGGTAAAACCAGTAGCTTTCGAGCACTGCAGAAACCACTCCGGCGAACTGAACTAGTGCCTGACCTGCACCACCACCAAGAGAAAACTCTATGCAAATGAATTTCTGGTGTATTCTAAACTTGAAAGCTTTTGCTTTTTTTTTGTGTGTTGAAATGAGGAAAATGAGCCACTATTTATAGGCTAGGCTACCTAGATTCGCCCCCTCACCGTCCGTGCTTGAGGTTTAAAATGAGCGTCCGTTTCCCATGATACAACGGTAAAACCAGTAGCTTTCGAGCACTGCAGAAACCACTCCGGCGAACTGAACTAGTGCCTGACCTGCACCACCACCAAGAGAAAACTCTATGCAAATGAATTTCTAGTGTATTCTAAACTTGAAAGCTTTTGCTTTTTTTTTGTGTGTTGAAATGAGGAAAATGAGCCACTATTTATAGGCTAGGCTACCATTAATGGCAATGACCTTTGGAGTTCCTCATCTTTTTCCCATGTGGGACAAATTCATTTTTCCCACATAAACTCCCTTTTGAGTGGCACACTTTGAGCCTCAATTTCTTATTCACCCGAGTATCAACTTTGGTAAGTAAGTATATGATTTCGATGTACTCACGGAGGAGAACACAAATCAACTTTCATCTTCCAAATTGAACAACCGGGTCCTACTCAAAACTCGTGCCAAAGTCGGCCAATTTTTCCAACATAGTCTCCATCAAAATTTAACGCGGATTGAAGCCGACCAAGCATTGTATTACCCGATGTCGGCTACCACCATAATTGCTGGATGTTTGACACGAGGATCATTGTCGAAGCAGAGGCCACCGAATTCCATGAGTTGTACTGCTGCTTCAATGATTAGAGTAGAAACTTTATTGGGGCATTTCATCGAACAAGTTGTCTGCCCTGAAAATTTTTCTTTGCTTCTATGACAACATTTTACTAAGACTTCATTTCTCTATTAGAAGATGCCATTACCCACACCTGAAAGCTCCATCTTGGCCAAAGCTTTGTCATTAGCATGTGTTGACAGCTTTTACAAATGAGTCTTCATATTGAAGAGAATGAACTCAAATAGATTTTGAATTTTGTTAAGAAGTTAACAGAAGAGTTCAAACTCCACTACAAGAATTTTTAAGAGTTTTTTTATTGTATGTTTATGAGACTTTCAATATTCTTTCCTGGTTGGCAAAGGCAGATATGTAAAAGAACTTTGAGGATGAATTTCCATTTTTGGTTTTGACCATTTTTTGTCTCTACCATATTTTTTCTTGTTTCAATTTGATTCTCACCGGCTTAGTTGACAAAATGTCCCTTATGTGGCCTAATACGTCTTTGCTTCTTGTGTTTTTTTGCTCCACACTTGGGTCATAGTTGGGGTAATGTACGCCTTTCGTAACGTCCTAGGTAAACGAATTAGCTCCATTTGGCCTACTCGCTGGAAATGGTTAACAATGTAGTTGGCCATAGAAGGATCATTAGCCTATCTTGCATAGTTCCTCTGTACATTTCGGGAATTGCCTCCTATATGGGGGCATCCAATAATTGTGTTAATCTCTCGAATAGGCTTGTTTTTTGTAGCAAGAGCCTGATTTTTCCTTTGTTGATGCCCTACCCAAGACCTCTCTTCGTCTTCCTCCCTACCATGCCAAGGCATATGCTCCGTTGTTCGCCTCGCATCTCTTCCCAGAGAGACTAGCCATTGGGGATTTTCATAAGTTCGATCCTCCCATGCATCGCGAGAGTTGCTCCTTTGTGTGGATCGCTGGGCGTCTCAACATTCGCTCGTGTCATGGCCATAGAAGCGGTGAAATGTACAATATGGTCGCACTTCCTCCATAAGCCTATGCCTGGATCCTCATCCCCTTTTCCTGCTCTTGGGAGTCGATCTCCTTGATGTTCTTGTCTAGTGTTGACACTGGGCCCCACATTCTCATAAGCTAATGTTGGTAATATGTTCAGTGTGGCTGATACCAAAGCCTATCCCGAAGTGGGAGCCAAAGAGTGCCCAGCTTTGGTATATTATTAGTTAACCAGATGCGAAGTGGGCTCTCTTTCCATTTGCCTCTAGGTTGGCGGGAGACCTTGCACCGCTCTATTTCAGCAATCAATTATCTCTTCATTAACGATCTCAACTTTCATCATCTTCACCAGGTCATCGTAAGCTTTAGGGTTCTTATTTCGCACATCCATCCAGAATAATGGGTCCATATTGAGGCCTCTCTTCAGGACTGAAAGAGTCTCCTTATCGATAACTTGTTCATATAAATTATCTCATTGATGAAGCGGGTTAAATAATTCTTGAGGGTTTTCCCTATAGCTTGCCTCATGTCCTGTAGGTACTGAATAGGGGCCTTGCCTTCTCTCCTCGACAAATATTGGTTTAAAAATGTTTTTTTAAGATCAGGCCAGCTCCTAACACTTAGTGGCAGTAACTTGATGTACCAAACATCCACTGCTCTGCTCATGATTAAATAAAGACTACATTGTAAAATCGACGAAGCTCCCTTCAAGCTTATCTACTTCTTATAGTTATTGAGGTGCTTTTCTAGATCGCCCTTCCCTTCATTCTTCTAAATTTTAGGGGCACAAAGTTGGTGGGTACGGGGAAATTGCAGAGTTCACAAGAGAAAGGAAGGTCATCGTCGTCATTATCCAATTCATACGATCAACATGGCCCTTCAGAATTATTCCTATCTGCTTCGTGTTGAGGTTAAGGTTGGGATGTCTCTCTTCGATTTCCCTAATCCACTAAGTTTCGTCTCTCCTACTTGTTTCTAGGCGGGGATGGCTGTGCCTCTTGGTTTTGTCCTTGTCCCTTCTGAGCCTTTTGCCTAGCGGAATGACTCCTACTCATTGGGTTCTACGGTTCATAATTCAGAGGGAAAATTCTATCCTAGCTGGTTATCTATCGCATATGATGAGACTTCTATCCCCCCCCCCCTCCTCTCGATGGGGGTTTGTCTTTTGTGATAAATTTGTGTTTCTTCTAGATACTAGTAACTAATTAAATATTTTTTTTCTAAGATTTTGTTTGATTTTCATTTTCTCCAAAATACATTTTTTTCTTCTTTTTAACCACACTTTCTTCAATAAAATAATATTACACCTAAATTAAAAAAAATTCCTTATTTTTCAACCATTCATTTTCTATCAATCTACTATTCTAAAATGCACTTTTTTCATAAAAATGGGGCTCAAATACCCTCTAAAATAACGATACTTGAAATAATCCTATATTCTTCTAGACTATTAATTATAAAATTATAATATTTCAATAATATTGGTATATAATTATCGTGCTTCTTCTGAAACAATAACATAACACTCTTGTACATATTATAGAAAATAAAGTCGTGTTGTTCATGCCCTAAGGTGAAAAATTCTTTTAGAATATTAATTAGTATAAAGTTGAGATTCTTGAAAAGTAACCAAATAATATTTTTGAATATTTTATACTTTCAGGAACAATAATTAAATCAAAATATTTAACAGATTTAAAAGAAAACCTTTATGTGTGTGTGTATATATTCTTACAAAAAAAAATGTAAAAATAAACTTGAATTTTTAGGTTATGAAAATCTACAAAATTTCGATGAATTCAAAAAGTTTGAAGGGATTTCATATTTGGCATGTCTAGCAACTATGCAGCTTACAAATCTTGAATGGAAAGCATGTTGCTTTTTTATATAAGGCTTGTTTGAGCCACATTATTTTCAAAAAAATATATTTTTCAAATAGTGATTTGATATCATTTTAACCACACATTTTTCAATAAAATAATATTACACGCAAATTAAAATTTTTCTTTATTTTTTAACCACACATTTCCTATTGATTTGACATGAATAATGCATTTTTTCCTAAAATTTGGCTCAAACATTAAACATTCACAAAGACTTATAAATAAGAAGAACATTCGTGCTGGTAACGTTCTGTAAGTTCGAGAGAAAATTCAAAAAATAGAGTGTCAATAGATGTGTGTATTTTATTGAAAATTAAAGTCGTATATTTATAATTAAAATTAGGCTACAAGGGTACAATTATAATATTAATTAGATTTGCAACGAAATAATACTCATTCAATAGTATTTAATTTACAACACTAGCTACAATTTTTTTTTTTTTAAAAAAAGATTAAATTCTTTTCAAATATAAGAATATTTCCAATACGTTACATGGATCGTCATCTAGGTTGCAATTGAATTGAGAAACTTCTAATTTAGATAGCATTGATAACCGTTGAATAGACATTCATATCAAATTAGTTTAATCTATAACTCAAACCTTATGTTTATTTTGTAAAGTCTAAAGTAGAATAAATAAAATAAAGAAAAGAGAGATAATTTAATTGTGTTGTGAAAATCAAGAAATATGAGAAAGAAAAAGAGGAAATATAATTGTATGTGAAAATAATGAGGACACTAAAACAAAAAACTTTTAATATTTGTTGGAATTGGTTCAAAAGTAATTGAAAAGTTGGTTAAGTATTAAAATCAAAATGAAAAGGCGTGACTTTGTGTTGAATTTGGTGGATATTCGGATTTGATTCGATGGTCAAATTACAAAAATAAATAAACTAACTTACTCTACTCGTCGAGTAAATCGCCATGGTATATTTGGATTCTTGAAAAAAATTACGGATGAATGAAAAATTGCAATCCAAAGTTGGAAGAATAAAGTGTTATAATTTTTCGAAAGGATGTAGGTTTGAAATAAAGTGTTACAACTTTTCATGAAAAATACTGAATTTGGGGTGTGTCCTTTCACCCACAACCCTTCATCTTCTATATATAGGACCCCTTGGACGTGTATTTGTCATTCCAATTCATTACATAATTTCATGTTATGCATTTCATGTCAAATTACATAAAATATACTTTGTAGAAGTGATTATGTCTTGCATTAAATTCATGTTTATGGTAAAGAGGGAATTCCATTCGAGTTCATTGGCCGAAGTCATTTGGAGTGTTCCTATGGCTTAACTGGTCGTTGTATCTTGGGAGATGATTGCCAGAAAATCGTTAGTACCCATGCGGGACAAATTCATCTTAAGACTAAAGTGTCAAATACTTGCCTCGACCAAAAATTCATTACTTGCATCTTCTTTCTTTGTTTTTCTGATTTCTCTTAATTATGGTTTAATTTCAGAAACTGACTAACATTATTTACATGTTTGTTCTACGAGGTTTGATTAAAAAAATTACTTGCTTTCGTTCAAAAGATAAAAGAGATGAATCCATATTCATGCATTTGGATTTTGTAACTCTTATGTTTTACTTTTCAAACTTTATTTCAGTAAGTCGAAATTACGTTTCGATTGCACGCAAATAAATGGTATGCTTTTGTGAATATAATTTGCACAGTATCGGTGTAAAAATCCCCAACAATATTTTGGTGACTCACTTTGTCTAACAGAGCACCTACTCCTTGACTTGATAAAGGAGTCCCGTTTATGCTACTTTTACTTATTACGTGGCCATTTTTATTAAGCAATTCACGGTAGTATTGGAGAGCTTTAATGTACTAGCTATGTCGATTATATTGCAAGGAAGTTTTTTTTCTTTCTATTTTTACCATTTCTATGAACTTAATATTACAGGGTTACTTTCGTTATTTACCTTAACTAAATTGGAATAATGATAATCTTGTTGACATATTTTTTTAATTCACTTTTTTTAACACCTTCCCGAAACGCCAAGTATAAAAATATTAACAATTGCTATCATTATCCACGTGATTCATTTTTTTTTTTTTTTTTTTTTTTTTAAAATTAAAATGAAAATTAAATGCTGAAATAAAAATGGAAAAGAAACAAATGTTATGTACAATAATTTGAATAACAACCGGATCTTGCGAAACCTTTTATCTATGAATACCATCTTGTCACAGTAAAAATAATGTAACGCATTTTCTCCTTCCAAATGTTGTCGCTAAACATGACGAGAGTAAAAATTAAGCTCGAGTATGTTGCAAAGGACGATGAGCGAAAGGCATCGTTTAAAAAGAGAAAGAAGAGACTGCTAAACAAGATGGGCAAACTTTGCACTCTGTGGTGTACAAGCTTGTGCAATTATTTACAGTGCCTATGGAACAGACACGGAGAATGTTCAACCAAGAATCCTATATTGATCGAAGGATCCAGAAGTCTCAAGACCAAGCCACGAAGCTTCAGAGGAAGAACAGAATGAAAGACAAGAAAATTCTCACGCAAAAGTGGAGTTGCTACATTGACAGGACCTGTCCTCAGATATGAGGCTGAGGTTGAGACACCTGCCACAGGGCCTATCCCTGTTCATTTAGCCCCCGTTTCGCCTCCGTTAAATTTCATTACATTACATTTCATTTTTCTCTCTCTTATTTTCAATCACACAATCTTTCATAAAATAATATTACATGTAAATCAAAAAAAAATTCTTTTTTTTCAATCACTCATTTTTCAAAAAAATACTATTCCGCCCATTTTCACTTCAAGAAAATGGGGACCAAACGAGGGCTTAGCGTAAATGCTAGTTTATTGAGTTTGCGGAGTGTCCCCTAAATTATATGACAGATATGGGACGTTGAGCCCACCAAGAAATGTGGGACATCGTGGCCCAAATGGAGGAACAGCAAATGAATGGGGCTGTGATTTCAAGTGCAGAATTTTCCTTCGGTGAACCCTAGTTTCGAGGCTGCTCTATGGGTTCAGCTACACAGGCAGTGTAGGACCAAGCTTTAGGAATTAAGTCTCTTTCATAAATCATAACCATTTATTTTCAGAGTAATGCTATTCATCTAAAGTGTAAAATTTATGTGACGATAAGGTTACTGTCACAATGTCCAATAAAGCTTGAATGCATTCGACATTGTAGCAATGATCTTAACGCTATGTAGACCAATAATACTTTTGACATTAGATGAATAACATTACTCAAAATTTTCATTTCCACGTTGTCGTTGATTTTTCTCGCTTCTGGATTAGATATAGTTGTTAGTTATTATTTTTGCAATAGGTTTTTTGGTAAATGCGTCGGTTAATAAATTCGTGAGCTTTTTGAATGATTTTAACTTCTAAATAAATCTTGGATTTTGATGAATGAAAGGCAGTGATTCAACACCCTTCTGTTTACCAGGTAATGTTTGGCGTTTCCACCACTCCGTCAAGTATGCAAGACCTGATTAATGAAAGCGGGGCTTTCTCCCCCGTTTTACCTCCGGCGTGAGAATTAGTTTTCAGACTTGGAAAGAATATATTTGAAAATCAGATGGCTAAAAACGAGAATTAGTTTTCAGACTTGGAAAGAATATATTTGAAAATCAGATGGCTAAAAACGAGAATGGGAGCTAAAAAAAAATCATCCCTTACCTGTGTCTCATCCGGGGGTATTTATAGATATTAGGCACTAGGTAACCGCTGGGCGGTTGTGATGCCACGTGTCCCACGATGATATTCCCACTACACCCACGTTCTGAGTGATGAGTCCTTAACTTCCCGTCTGAAGATTGTACCTGTATCAGCGGTCATGTAACCTTGTCGATTCGTTAAAGGTTTTATGGCTAAGTGTTTGGACAAAGGATATCATTCCCGTTGAAGATTTCGCTTAGTGGTAGAATGATTTCTTGGGGTAGCGATAGAGCGCCCTTTGGGGGTTGTGGTAGAGCACTCCCTAGACGTAGTGGTAGAGCGCTCCCTGGGTGTAGTGGTAGAACGCCCTATGAGGGTCGATGGCCTTGCATCGGTGTGCTGTGATCTGGCTTGCTCGTCCTTGGGGGTGTCTCCTTCTACCAACCTATATCATTAGCCCCTCTATCCCTTGTCGATGTTTTCGGCAAGGGGTAGCAATTTTAGGTTGGTTTGAATTTTTTTTTTAAATAAAGAGAAAGGAATAGTTCGTATTAGCAAATCGAATTATATAAACACGATCGAGTGACAATTCTACTGTACACATGGATCCTCACTAATGGCTTTAATATTGGAGGGAGATTTCCCTCCAATTCCCCCCCAAAAAATTTGAATTCTAGTGTTATAAAAGGGGGGTAATTCTCATTCTAGAAAATCACTTTCATTTTCTCTCAAC
>NC_036239.1:9297026-9299698 GCF_002742605.1 Olea europaea var. sylvestris
GTCGACCGCAGGGGGTGATTTGGTGGTTAAGGGCCTTAGCCAATTTTTTGTCTTTCCAAGGCTCTCCACCTAACCGCGTAGGCTATGTCGACCGCAGGGGGTGATTTGGTGGTTAAGGGCCTTAGCCAATTTTTTGGCTTTTCAAGGCTCTCCACCTAACCGCGTAGGTTATGTCGACCGCAGGGGGCGATTTGGTGGTTAAGGGCCTTAGCCAATTTTTTGACTTTTCAAGGCTCTCCACCTAGCCGCGCAGGCTATGTCGACTGCAGGGGTGATTTGATGGTTAAGGGCCTTAGCTAATTTTTTGACTTTCCAAGGCTCTCCACCTAGCCGCGTAAGCTATGTCGACCGCAGGGGGTGATTTGGTGGTTAAGGGCCTTAGCCAATTTTTTGACTTTCCAAGGCTCTCCACTTAGTTGCATAGGCTATGTCGACTGCAGGGGGTGATTTGGTGGTTAAAGGCCTTAGCCAATTTTTTGACTTTCCAAGGCTCTCCACCTAACCGCGTAGGTTATGTCGACTGCAGGGGGCGATTTGGTAGTTAAGGGCCTTAGCCAATTTTTTGACTTTCCAAAGCTCTCCACCTAGCCGCATAGGCTATGTCGACCGCATGTCTTAGTGGGGTGGGCGTGGAGTTCAAAGTTGCCCGTTGGCATAGAAAATTCCTGGTCTTGTGAGCTCAGTAGGTGCACCGGGACGTCCCAGCTAGGCTGGCCCTTCCGTAGCGCCCTCATCATCCGTCACCGCCAAGGTCTTTCATTGAATAAGATAAATTGTTACAACTAAGGGTGCCTTTGTGAGGCATTACATAGAAAAAATAAGCAATGCAACCTAATCTACTATATTTACAAAAGCGCAGCCGGCGAGTACATTTTGAGTTCTACTGGTAATACTTTTTGAGGTGTTCTGCATTCCATGGTCTACCTAGCGGCCTTCCTTTTATATCTTTCAAGCTGTAAGCTCCCTTTCCCATCCTGCGAATCACTTCGTACGGGCCTTCCCAATTTGGACCAAGCTTTGGTGGGGGGTGTCGTGCCGCTGCTGCATCTCTCAGAACGAGATCTCCTGGCTGGAAGACCCTTGGCTTCACTCTTCGGTTGAAGTACTCAGCGGCTCTTCGTTTATAAGCCATCATTCTTATCGCCGCCTTGTCCCTTACCCCTTCGAGGAGGTCGAGCTCTCCCCTAGTTGCTGCGTCGTCGGGTTGCTTGACTTTCATCCTTCCTGTCTCGCTTAAGATCTCAACCGGAACCACGGCTTCCATCCCAAAGGCCAGTTTGAATGGCGTCTCCCCGGTCGACTCTTGGGGGGTAGTGTGATATGCCCATAGTACATTGGGCAACTCCTCAGCCCAAAGTCCTTTTTCTTTTTCTAATCCTGTCTTCAAATCCCACAGTATGGTTCGGTTGGTCACTTTCGCTTGCCCATTTGCCTGCGGGTAAGCAACTGAAGTCAGCCTGTGGTCGATGTGGTAGCTGGTGCAGAAGGCTCTAAAACTGTGATTATCGAATTGTTTTCCATTATCTGTAATGATTACCCGAGGTATACCAAACCTGCATATGATATTTTTCCAGACGAATCCCTGTATCTTTGCAGTCGTGATGGTGGCCAAAGGCTCAGCTTCCACCCACTTAGTAAAGTAGTCGAGGCAACTAACAAGAACTTCCTCTGTCCTTTTGACATGGGCAAAGGTCCCAAGATGTCCATCCCCATTGGAAGAAGGGACACACCCCGAAAACTGCCGTCTGTTGCTCGGCCGGAATGTGGATCAGATTTCCATGGCGTTGGCATGCATCGCATTTTCTCACCAACTCTCTAGCATCTTCCTTAATACTGGGCCAATAATATCCTTGTCGAAGCGTTTTGAACACAAGGATAGTCGCCCCTTGGTGGTTGCCACAAATTCCCGCATGTACTTCGACTAGCACCTCCTGTGCTTCTGTCGGTCATAAACACTTCAAATATGGCATTGTGAAGCCTCGCTTGTAGAGTTGCCCATCAATGATGGCAAACGAGGCTGCCCGAACTTTTAGCCTTCTGGCCGTGAGAGCATCCTCCGGCAATTTATTCTTTGTGAGATACTCAAACAGTGGGTCTATCCAACTTTCCTCATTTTCTACATTCATAACATCGATTACATGTTGGATGCTAGGTTGTCGCAGAATTTGCACACTGGCTGTGCGAGGCAGTCGTCTGGGGTTGGCTGATGCGAGCTTAGCCAGCGCGTCCGCTCGCTCATTGTCCTTTCGAGGGATCTTAGTTATCTTAAACATAGTGAACCCCCTCTGCAAGTTTTTGACCTCCATTAAATATGCAGCCATCTTTCCGTCCTTTGCTTCGAATTTCCCCATCACTTGCCCGATTATCAACTGAGAGTCACTACAAACTTCCACTGAGGTGACCCCGAGTCTGGCTGCCAATCCCAAACCCGTGATTACCGCTTCGTACTCGGCCTCGTTATTTGTTGCTGGGAATTCAAAGTGCAGTGAGTATTCCAACTCTTCTTCATTCGGACCTATCATTATGATCCCCGCCCCGGATCCTTCGTCATTTGAAGATCCATCGACAAAAATTTTCCAATCTGCCTGCTCCCCTGGTGGGAGCTCGGGCGGGGTGGTGAGCTCAACGATGAAGTCTGCTAAAGCCTGTGCCTTAATAGCTGTCCTTGGCCT
>NC_036239.1:9299943-9300489 GCF_002742605.1 Olea europaea var. sylvestris
TTGGCTCACATAGTAGACTGGTTTCTGGGCCTTTGAGAACTCTTTCACCAGGACCGCGCTGACTGCCTTTGGTGATACTGCTAAGTAGAGACGCAACACGTCCCCAGGAGATGGGCTGGTCAAGACCGGGGGCTCTTGTAATGACTGCTTCAAGTTCCTAAGAGACTCTTCGCATTCCTGGGTCCACTCAAAATTGGAGGAGCCCCCTATGGCTTTGAAGAAGTGGTAGCATTTGTCCGCCGCCCGGCTTATGAAACGATTTAAGGCCGCTACCCGCCCCGTCAGCCTCTGAACCTCCTTCCTGCTGGTGGGGCTTTTCATTTCTAGGATTGCCCGAATTTTGTCCGGGTTCACTTCGATGCCCCTTTGCGTGATCATGAAACCTAGAAATTTTCCACCTGCGGTACCAAAAACACACTTCTCTGGATTGAACCTTAATCTGCTTTGTCGGGCAACGTCAAACACTTTTTGCAAACAGGCCACATGGTCATTGGCTCTGGCACTCTTGACCACCATATCGTCAACATAGACTTCTACGACATCCCC
>NC_036239.1:9302484-9331075 GCF_002742605.1 Olea europaea var. sylvestris
CATCAACCCAATGGCTGTCTTCCTCTTCCTCTTGCTGCTTAGGAAATAAGCCACAAAGCTCCTGGAGAGCTCATCAAATGACTTGATAGAGCGCGGGGCCAAGGTTGCTACCCAGTCCCTTGCCTCCCTCCTGAGCGTGGGGGGAAAGGATCGGCACATCACGGCGTCCGGGGCGGCATAAAGTCTCATCAAATCCACGAAAGTTCGTAGATGGTCAAGCGGGTCCGTGACTCCATCATAGGCTTCAATCATGGGCTGTTTGAAGCCTTTAGGCAAAGGGACCGCCATGATTTCTGGGGCAAACGGGTCTTCCTCCAAAATCATCTGTCTCCGCCTATCCTTCCTTTTGGACAACGCATCGTCTATCTTCTGTGACATGATTTCTTCCATCTTTCGTTCCAGGTCCACCATGGTTTGCGGGGGCTGTTGAGCTCCGGTCATTGGGGCTCCCGCGTCTCCTGCTCCCCGCTGAGAGGTGGGTGAGACAACCATGGGTGGCGCTTGAGGCGGTTGTTGATTCGTCACTTCCGTCGAGCTTAAATGAGGGATGGTGGTTCTCTGCGACTGGTCTTGTAAAAGCACCATCATTGCTGCCAATTGGTTTTCCAAAGCGCTGAATTGACTATGCGTCACATACTGCGGGGGCGGTGGCGGTTCATGACCCCTTGCAACTGACTCCGACTCCATCTCCGCCGTATTCCCAACCAGGCGAGTATCACTGCTTGTTCGTCTTCTTGACATGACTTTTTAGTTCAAACGAAAATTCCCACAGACGGCGCCAATGAAAGGCGGTGATTCAACACCCTTCTGTTTACCCGGTAATGTTTGGCGTTTCCACCACTCCGTCAAGTATGCAAGACTTGAAAAATGAAGGCGGGGCTTTCTCTCCCGTTTTACCTCCGGCGTGAGAATTAGTTTTCAGACTTGGAAAGAATATATTTGAAAATCAGATAGCTAAAAACGAGAATGGGAGCTAAAAAAAAATCATCCCTTACCTGTGTCTCATCCGGGGGTATTTATAGATATTAGGCACTAGGTAACCGCTGGGCGGTTGTGATGCCACATGTCCCACGATGATATTCCCACTACACCCACGTTCTGAGTGACGAGTCCTTAACTTCCCGTCTGAAGATTGTACCTGTATCAGGGGTCATGTAACCTTGTCGATTCGTTAAAGGTTTTATGGCTAAGTGTTTGGACAAAGGATGTCATTCCCGTTGAAGATTTCGCTTAGTGGTAGAATGATTTCTTGGGGTAGCGGTAGAGCGCCCTTTGGGGGTTGTGGTAGAGCGCTCCCTAGATATAGTGGTAGAGCGCTCCCTGGATGTAGTGGTAGAACGCCCTATGAGGGTCGATGGCCTTGCATCGGTGTACTGTGATCTGCCTTGCTCGTCCTTGGGGGTGTCTCCTTCTATCAACCTATATCAATGAAATCCACCAAAGGTTTTATTTTGATTGGTGAAGAATAATAAAAACATTAGCCATATGACTTGTAATTGCTAGTCAGTATTCATATGACTTCTATATTCTATGCAATTTCGCATAGTCCTTTGATAATCAATCCCGTCTAGGAGCAATTGTTATCGAATTTTAATCAAAAAATGGGTTGTCATACAGAATATGGTCCCATACAGTCTAACAGAATTCATCGAATTGACTCCCTCTCTCCAAATCATGCATTTTGTGTTACTACTTTACTTCTCTGTAAAAAAAACCCCCCACACACACTCCACATCATAGATGAAGGAGCATTTTTGAAAATATCTTTATACAGCCTCTGTCAAAAGTAACGACCGTCTACACAATATACCATGTAACGGTTGAATTGTTGATTAAAATTTTTAAATAATTGCTCCTAGATGGACACTAAAAGAGTTCAAATCCAGACTAAAACACAATAAATATGCCAAATTTCCATAGCTTAATTATTTTCACTTTGATATGGCTATGAATTTAAATCTAATGTGTCTTTCCAATTTTACTTCAAGGGCTTTACTAACATTCATTGCCACCCATTAATTTATTTTGTGGTTTGCTAAATGATCATTTCTAACCACATATTCATAAACAAAAAACATTCTACATGTATACCAAAAAAATTTTCCTATTTTTTTTACCGTATATTCTTGTAAAAGTCACCGTTCAAAATTCTCTCTCTCTTTTACATAAAGATTGTCAAACATTTAAAATCTGATTTTAATCTAAAACAAAGTCAAACAATCAATATTAATCATATCTTTCATAAATTTCACAATTTTTAAATCACACATTTCAAAAATTTCTATTACAATCTACGAAAAAAACCTACTTTTTATCCCCACCAAACACCCTCTAAATATAAAATCCCTCGAAGATTAATTAGAATTTTGACCATTGATGCTCAAGAAGTCAATGAGAATTCCTTGGGGGCCTACTTGAGAGTTTTGGGTGCCAATTATGGATTTTTATTTTATTTTATTTTTTTTAAGTATAAGTTTTGAACATTTATGATGGGTCCAATTTTGAGTGATTTTTCATAGCGATTTTTAAAATAGTTCAACCCATGTTTAAGAGTTGATTATCTAGGATTTTTGAAAATTTTGTAAAAGAATAAAATTAAATATATGCCACTTAGTGAATTGTTATTTTTTTATTTCTTGTATAGAGATAATCTTTTACATATAAGTTAATTTTTAACTTTAAATTGAAATATTAAATATAATTAAAATTTTAAGTTATAAGTGATTAGTTACTTATGATTAAATTTTATAACTGAATTTGGTACTTATAAAATACTTTTTCCACTTAAGTAAGTACTTTTTATATTTTATAAGTGAATTAATCTTCTTATAGTATTTTTTTTTTTTTTTTTTACTTTGTAAGCATTTTTACCCAAAAGTGAATTTTTATTTAAGTTTTTTACTTAAATTTTTTGTTTATAAATAATATTTTGTTATTTTATTTTTATTTACAATTTAATTTTGAACGAAATGTGAGGGTTCTATAGATGATAAAATTGGAAGAAATTTTGAAAAGGTGATTTTCAAACGAGTTAAAATTAATTCTTTAAAAAGATAACAAGTACCGACTTTTTCAAATTTTCATAAAATGCGCCATTTAAAAAGGGTCAAAACTGTGGAATTAACTTCAAAGCATGCCCTTAATTTCCATATAACTAAAGACATGAAATTTATGATTACTAAATGCAATTTTCAAATGAATAATATGGAAAAAATAATTAGGCCAACAATTAATTTTTAAAGTTGAAATAGTGCATTTTAATTTAAATCTTTTTCATATAGTTCATAACAGCAATCAAATTTATTATTAAAAAAAAATCTACTTTTTAAATAGTTAAATTATTGTTCATACATATACTTTATAAAATAAAATAAAAATTCCCTCTAAAAATGGTCCAAAAAGTTATGAATGAGACAGGTCTACATGTTGAGAAACGTTGCTAAAAAAAAAAAACAACCATGCTAACAGTACATCGGAGTGTACATCACGGTGTACACCCTCTTACATGGGTGGGGGGTCCACTAGAATATTTTATTCGAGTGGGTCCCCCCATGTGAGAGGATGTACACCCTAATGTACCACTAGCATTTTTCCAAAAAAAAAAAAAAAAAAAAGCCACTTGGCCCTTGTTTGAGCCCTATTTTGGGGGAAACATGAATTTTTGAATAGTGTATTGATGAGAAATATGTGATTAAAAATAATGAACGATTTTGAATTTGCATGTAATATTATTTTATTAAATAATATGATTTTCAAATATTGTTGAAAAATACATTTTTTTGAAAAGAATGGGACTCGAACAAGGGTTTAATATTAATGAAGGTCACCTTGAATAGTCAGTGAAATGAAATTAGGGATACAAGTCCAAGTACTATCATCGGGGCCTAAATGTAGCACGAGGCCTAACATGGCAAAAGAATAAATTTATCTGTACAGTGATAATTGACAATGTTTGATGTGGCAAAGTTTAAACAATTGATTTTAAAAACTATTTTTAAAATTTTTCGAAATGGATGAATAAGAAAATGATTGTCAACAAATATTATCAATTATCATTGTACATATAACATGATTGACATAGCAAATGAAGCAAGCCCGTGGACAACTTTTATTTATTTCTTTCACACGTGTCAAGTCCTACATCTCAATTTACTAATGAGGCATATTAATTGAGATTTTTAAAGATTTTTTGAAATTTAAAAAGTTTAGGAATAATCACTGTAATTTAATTTTGAGCAATCAGTCTAATGTTCTTTGACATTTAATCATCGATTAGAGGATTTGTGATTCCGTGTCGATATCTTGTTTAGTTTCTTGTACGAGAAGGAAAAAGATGATTTTACGTAGGTCTTTGAATATTTGTGAATTTCCTTTCTTGGCTTCGTTTGATTTCCATAGATTTAAACATGAAAATAAAAAATATAATCATTAGAGGACCGACACAGATAGAAAATCAAATGTAGTGGCTTGATGTGATCGATAACGATCATATTTTTCATTTTTGTGGCCAAAGAATGGAAATTAAATGGGGGCCTTATGATGGATCCGATTGTTTTGGAGATTTTAATATATTTTTTTCTCTTAGATTGTTCAATTTGTTTCAACCCTACTGCATTTAGGTCATGGGTTTGGTTTCTTTCGATTGGGTTCGACATTTTGTGTGGCTGTGTTCGACCTATAAATTTAAAGGTAATTTGCATTTCTTTGTTCAGTTTTGTTATACTTAGGTTTCGTTTGATCCTCATTTTTATTAAAATACATTTTTCTCTTTTTTTTTAACATAATGATTCATTAAAGTAATATTACACATAAATAAATAAAAATTCTTTATTTTTCATCAACACGTTCTCCATTAATCTATTATTTTAAAATTCATTTTTCCATAAAAATGAGCGTTAAACTCACTCTCAAACAATGATTGACAACTATGTTTACACTCTTTGACATGACACAAAGTTTTACCATTAATTTAAACAATACTTATTCAAATCAATGACTTGGATTTTGACACATCAAAAAGTGTCAAGCTAGTTGTAGTTTAATTCTTCTTTGTTCTTTGTTCGTATAATTTTTGGGTTTTTATTTAATTTAACTTATTATTATTATTATTATTATTATTATTATTATATTTTATTTTTTATTTTTTTCCTTTTTAATGTGTTAGATTTGAAATATTATGAGATAATTGTAGTTAATAATTTATTTATGTGATCTTTTAATATTCAAAATTTTTTTTTTTAATAATTTGTTATGTCTTGTTTTTATTTTTTGTCCTTACTTGTAGATGTTTTGGGGTTTGAATTATTTGTATTTCATTTTCTGCTTTTTTATTGAACTTCTATTCATCTTCTAAATTCAACTCTCTATCTCTCTCGATCGACGTATTGGGTTTGTTAGATGTGAAATATTTTTGAGATCATTGCATTAAACAATTTCTTTAGACATATATATTGTGTTATTTTTTTGTTCACTTGTTATACATTTTCCTTTTTCATATGCATTGCAGTGATGGTAATGCCGCTCCACCCAAACCTCAGCACGCCCCACCCCAACTTATACAGGCAGCGCGGGCCCAGTTTATTTTTTAATTTTTTTTCTTTACGAGGTGGGTTCGGTTACGCCCCGCCTCACCCCACCAACCTGTCGGGATGGAACAAATTGCCATCCTTAATGCATTGTCGTTTGAATCCATTTTAAATTTGTTTCTATTTTATTTTTTAATAAAATGTCCACATCTGCAATTTTTTTAGTGTGCTCTCTCGTCCTATGACAAGTCGAATGTGGAAGTTTTGTGCTATTGTATTTTATTTTCCCCGAATATTGTCAAGCCTAGATAGTTTTTAACTCTTTAATGAGATGTCAGGGAATGTATCGTACTTTAAATTTTTTTCCCCGTGGGCTATCTTTCAATGAACCAAGCTACATGTATAGGGGAATACATCACAGATGTTTTACAGATAAGACACATAGGTAGGGTGTGTAGTTTATTTTTAAAATAAAATATTAACATGGGGTCCACCCCATCTGAGAATTTGTAAACCTTCTGATATTTTTTCTTCTATACACTGAGCTTTTATCATCTGTCAATATAGCTCATGTTTTCTTTTATAAAGTATATAGATGATATTGCATTTTTTTTCTCTTTGCATGTTTCATAAGCTATTTAAGGATGTATGTGTTAGAAATTTTTCGTTGTGTTGATAGTTGTCCCATTTACAGTGGTTCTGCCCTGCAAGAATTCTTCTTGGGATTTCCATTTTTGTCTCGTCCTATTCTTGTTTCCTAAAATATGATGTTCAAGAAGGTAGTGTGATGCTCTTTGACATTTAATCTTTGAACAGATTAATTTTTTTACTCGTGTGCAATTATATTTTGTTGGGATCCTGTTTATCACCTCGGCTCGGAAGGAAAATGAGGATTTTGAGTTTGCCTTTCAAATACATAAGATTTACTTTTCCTTCGATCCATTCTAGAGTTGCTTAGACTTTTTATTAATTATTATTATTTTTTGTTCTTTCTATAATTCTATTAGATTGCTCGATCATATTCAAGTGGCCTGAATTTAGTACGCGAGTGTTGTTATTTTTATCTATTTACTAGTCTCATGCCTGTGCAATGCACGGGGTGTGTTTTTTCTTAAGGTAATGTTAGTATATGGCAAAATAGAAAATGTATGGTCCTACTTTTGAAAGGGAACGGGAGATATCTATAATAAAACAATATTAATCTTACAACATAAATTCTAAAAAATCAATACTTTAGTCATGAGAAGTGGAAAAATTAATTCAGTACTTAGCAAACCACTGAAAAATGAGAAAAGACAAACCACTGAAAAATGAGAAAAGGAAAAATAAAGGATATTATAAATACCTTGCAGCAGCATTGAAACGCACAGATATCATAAATACCCATCCAAGGCCCGTGACACTACATATTAATTAATTAACTAATTATTTTAATTTTTTAGAACATGAAATGGTTTTTGAAGTAGGCAATAGAATGGTGAAATTTAGCCTTACCAACAGGGGCCGACCCAGCCGTTTTGGATTTTGGGATCAAAAGTTTAATACATCGTATCTTTTGCTATGGTCGATCATTTCGCACACCATTAAGAAGCAAAAAAGTAGACCATGAATGCTTAGAAATGATATTAAGAATGCAATATTTCGTTTTCATTTGGTATGTATTAAAGTGGGTCGAAAACGAGTTAAAACAACCATTTTTTGGGAAAAAAAAACCCCAAAGTTTTGTGGGGTCATCTGACCCCATGTGGGTCCACCCCTGCTTACCAAACAGACAGGGAGTCCAATACAATTTCAGGATTGGGAAGCAAACCAGCAATGAGAATTAAAATTCGAAAGTACCAAGTCTCGAGGTAGAGCATAATCTTTTCCTTTGGACCCCCAACAAGTACTTGTGTTTTCGTTTTAACCTGATTACAAAATCATCAAAATCCCTTATCAAAAATAAGAAAAGATTATTATAAAAGATGTGCAATATCATGAAAAAAATTGCATAGCACTTTCTTATGAAAAGTACGAAATTAAGCACTTAAATTCTATACAAAAACGCAGACAAACAGAGAGAAGAATATCGTTTGATATTTAAAAAAACTTAGCAATAGAATCAGATTTTTATATCTTCAAAATAGTAAAGGCGGAGGAAAAATAAGTCACCTTACAAATGACCCGGCCATTCACAAATATGAGGCTCGAACGAATGCTGGACTGAACTCTAACTCTGCTAACACCATTAAGACTGAATTCGTCGAATATCACTGTTCATTTCCTAGAAAGAACAGGTTTAGGAAATCAGCTTCAAACACATGACTTTGAAATTTTTTAGAAAATACGGTGCTACAATTTCTGTTTTAAGAAAGTAAATAAATAAATCAAACATAATTAAGTAACTTATTTACTAAAAAAAAATAAGTACATTCATACATACTACCAATAGAGAACGAAAAAAATATACATCCTAAAGCAAGATATCATTTAGACATTGCAAAAAATTAATTAAGAAACATAAAATTGAACTGGTAAAATTAACTTCTGTAAAAACGAAAAAGAACATATCTACCATAGATTGAACGATTTTAAATTTAAAAGAAGACAAAAAAAAAAAAAAAAAAAAAAAAAAAAAAAAAAAAAAACACACAAACAAAAACAAAACACTCACACTAAACATACAAACTTCATTAAATTGACCATGCCCAAACTTCAAGTTGTGTTTACCAAAGCTTTCAGTCATTGAATTAGTTCAAGGTAGCTAACCTGCTAGATTTTCCAAAAAATGTAGCAACTCATGACCAAACTTCAAATTTCTAAAAGCACAGTGTTTGATTGGAGGCGGAATATCTACTAAATTTAAAATAAAAATCCACAAAACTACATAAATTGAAACTTCAATTTTTCTTCAAAAGCTCAACTTTCTTTCTCATATCAATTGAATCATAGAACTTAATTCCAAAACCAAATCAGTTCATCCAATCTAATTTGTTCTCAAACCCAACCAACATGAGGCTAAAAGAACATATTGACCATAGATTCAAGAAATTTAAATTTGAAAAAAAAAAATCTAAACACACGAACTACGCATAACTTCAAAAAGTTCCAGCCTGAAAATTTAACAAGGTACACAATTACGATTTGTGTTGCAAGAGAAGTGAAAAAGGTACAAAAACTTTTGAATACGAACAAGATAACAATTTTAATAGAAAAGCTAAGTACAAATTATAGAAGAAATTCAGATTTTATAGAAAAAAGCTGAAAAAAAACATACCTTTTAACCAACCCGTAAACTTCACAACACAATACCTGAAGAAATTAACAAGAACCGACCACAGACAAAGTAAGGAACGGAAACACAAATTGCGAAAAGTAGGTTGCATAAACTAACTAAAATGCAATAGAATGAAATAGAGAAATCAAATGAAAAACACGAACAAACTTACCTTCAATACAACATTGTTCTGCAAATCTATGGATGAAAGAGAAGAGCACGAAAGACGATTTTCTAGGGTTCTTTCTATTCGAGAATGAAGATTTTAAAGGATTTTGTTTTGTGCACGAAAAAGTAGAGATAGTAAATACATAGGGTTTCTTTTTTGTGCACTTATCGTCAACCAATATTTTCTACAGAAATTATGGGCCCAGATATCATGGTTGTGTAATCATATCATTTCAAAGGAATTTGTTTCTTCCAAATCTACCCTCCAAATCAACACAATATCTTTCTCCATTTTCTCACATTATCAACTATCAACTATATTCTATAATTTTATTAGTAGTAATATTTTTTTTAAATAATATTTTGTCAAACTGTAGCTTTGTTTTTTAATTGATGAAGTGGAAACGACGTCGTTTGCTATTTTACTCACAGCTTACATGCTTTGAATCTGACACAGAGTACTCTTTCTCTATTTTCTCACGCTATCAACTATCAACCGTATCCTATAATTTATTAGTAATAATATTTTTTAAATATTTTTTTTATATAAAAGTTATTTTTTATTTCTAAATCTAAAATATAAAAAGTTACTTATAATATAACTAAAAAGATCACTTCAAGTTTTTTAAAAGTAAAATGAACTTATAACTGTAAAAGCTACTTATAAGTAAAAAAAATATTAACTTAAAATTTTTTAAGTATAAGTATTTAGATATATTTAATGTTTTTAATTAAATATTAATCAAAAGATTACATTATCTAGAATGTAAAAAAGTCACTTATAAGTAAAAAAAACACTTCAAGTTATTTAATAAAAAACTTATAATTGTAAAAGCTATTTATAGGTAAAAAAAAATTAATTCCTCATTCTCTTATAATTGCAAAAGCTACTTATAAGTAAAAAAATATTAACTTGAAATTTTTTAAGTATAAATATTTAGATATATTTAGTTTTTTAAATTAAATATTAATTAAAATATTACACTTTCTAGAATGTAAAAAATTATTTATAAGTAAAAAAATCACTTCAATTTATTTAAAAGTAATAAAAAAAACTTATAATTGTAAAAACTACTTATAGATAAAAAAAATATTAATTTCAACATTTTTAAGTAAATATTTAGATATATTTATTTTTTTAAATTAAAAAAATCACTCTGTGCATGAAGTGAAAGCACGGAGTGGGTTCTTTGACTCCGTGCATGGAGTGGAAATATGTTTTTTTTTTTATAGTAATTTTTTTATTAATATTTACTTTTAAAAAATTAAATATATTTAAATATTTACTTAAAAATGTTGAAGTTAATTTTTTTTTTATCTATAAGTAGTTTTTACAATTATAAGTTATTATTATTATTTTTAAATAATTTTAATTGATTTTTTTAATTATAAGTAACTTTTTACATTCTAGACAGTGTAATTTTTTTATTAATATTTAATTTAAAAAACTAAATATATCTAAATATTTATACTTAAAATTTTTTAAATTAATTTTTCTTTTTACTTATAAGTAGCTTTTATAATTATAAGAGAATGATGAATTAATCTTTTTTTATCTATAAGTAATTTTTATAATTATAAGTTCGTTTGACTTTTAAATAACTTATTTAATTTAAAAAATTAAATATATCTAAATATTTTTACTTAAAAATGTTGAAGTTAATATTTTTTTATCTGTAAGTAGCGTTTACAATTATAAGTTTTTTATTACTTTTAAATAACTTGAAGTGATTTTTTTACTTTTAAGTAACTTTTTATACTATAGATAGTATAATCTTTTTATTAATATTTAATTTAAAAAACTAAATATATCTAAATATGTATACTAAAAAAATTTTAATTAATATTTTTTACTTATAAGTAGTTTTTGCAATTATAAGAGAATGAGTGATTAATACACACACACACACACACATATATATATATATATATATATATATATTTTACCTATAAGTAACTTTTACAATTATAAGTTCGTTTTATTTTTAAATAACTTGAAACGATCTTTTTAGTTATAAGTAACTTTTTACATTTAGAAATAAAGAATAACTTTTATGTAAAAAGTTATTTAAAAAAAATATTACTACTAATAAAATTATAGCATATGGTTGATAGTTGATAGCGTGAGAAAATGGAGAAAGATATTGTATGTCAAATTCAAAGGACCAAAACAGTTTCAAACCAGTTCAATGTGAAAATTAATGTGATAAAAATGAACATTAAACCTAACATTCTCTCTTTTAAGGTAAGGAAGGATTTATTTATTGTGCTGGCAGGTAATCTGCAATTTTATTTATTGCTTTTTTGAGGGGATATTTTGGATTCTTTCTAACTTTGGGGATTTTATATGTGAAATCGTTTTTATAGTGCTTTAATTTTTTGGAAATTAGTTATGTCGGTTATTTGCTTTAACTTTTTACTGACTAAGTTGTTTATGATTTTTATTTTTATTTTTCCATTTTTTAGTTTATTAACTTTCTATTTTTTTCAATTGTGTTACTCTAGGGTTTTTTTTATTGGTCAATATGCGTCAAATTTGAATATGATTATCTTAAATGAGGTTTTTGTTGGAAATTTACTTGTAAAGGTGTAGGGGAGCATAAAAATAATTTCAATTCCCTTTAAGGATCGTATTTGTGTAGATAGAAATCATGATTAGAATTGTACCTTTGATAAATTCTTAAAACTCTTTAGAATTTTAATCAGGGACGGATCTAGAATTGAATTCAAGATCGGGCTACAAAATTTCAAACCGGGTTACTACACGAAAAAAAAAATTTACATATAAAAAATTGATTTTTTACCCAAAAAAATAAAAAATACCTTAAAAAAAGTTCTTGGGCCTGAGTTTGGGGGGGCTATAGCCCAGCCCCCCCTAAATCCGTCTCTGATTTCAATCACGAAAAATCACGATCTTTACATGCTTTGTGAATCATAATCTTTTCTTACTAAAAGTGTCCTATTGTTTAATCTCTAATGATAATCCATACAAGATAACAAAAATGAGAGATTAGAGTTTTTCTTTATTGTGCTAACAGGATTATGATATTGTAATAAATGTTAAGTTATAATTGCAATCTCAAATGTTATTGTGACTATTTACGAAAATCTCAAACTCTAACTACTTATTAATAAATGATTAGTTGGACTTGACCCACCCACAAAGCATAAGTTGGCCAAATATCTAATTAATCAATTTAATTAAACTTGATACATAAGTTAATTAATCCAATCAATTACTTTAAGCCCTGATATAAATTATTTAATTAATTAATTCTATAAAGGTCCAACATTTATCAATTAATTAATTCATAAAGTTGTTCTTCTTGTTCTCCCTTTTATGTGCTCTATTAGGTTTTCGATCAAGATACCGGACAACGTGAATTATAATTTTTAATTTATTCAAAATAAGATAACTTAAAACTCCCGTTTCATATATCACTAATTCAACTCGATTAATTAATTCACATTCATTGTCCCAAAATGACATCCACCAATATTTCAGGACAATACATGTGATGAAAAATATCACGTGATGCGATAAAATTAAACATGCTTGTTTATCGTAAAATTGTAATCCCTTCATTAATATGACTTGATCAATTACGAGATATGAAAGTGCGTTAATCTTGATTATCAATATTATATTTCACCGTACTCGTAGGTCAATAATAGTAGAAACTGTTTTCCGCTTATGTACTTACCTTAGTCGAGGATTTAAATCAACGTCCTAACTATATGAATCGTAGATCATAATCTCTTATTATTTAAAAGTGATCAATCCTCTATTGATCATTAACAACCTTCATATGATTCTTAACATATTTGAATGATGCTATACTAGAGACTCTTGGTATAGCAATATTCAATATCACCAAAGTGTGACTATCCACATTATTAGGTATTATAATGACCTTAAATCGAATGACCAATTTTACCACAAACGTTAGAGAATAAACAGTGATACTTTGATAGTTATCTATATAGAATCTCCTTAATGAATCTCCAATATTTTGTTCTCTTAGCACACTTTCCATTTAAATGTGACTATATTCTAACTTATGAATATATATATATATATATATAATTTAATATGCATTCATACATGTACTTTATTTCTCAAAACACAACTCATTGTGATTAAAAGTTACCAATACTTTAATCTATGGACTTCGTTGACCACTAACCTCCGGTTTCATATCTATTACTCGCAGGGCCCACCTCATATGCATCACAATTTGGCCACAGAAGTTCAACTTGGTCTCGTTGTTGCCATAATCCCAAAAGATATAATAATTACAGATTCCTTACATTCTATCACATTATTCTATCAATCACATACACTTATGATAGATGACGTCTTAACCACCCAAACCTACCAATCAATCACCTTGGTTTCCCTATCCTTAGCAGGCCGTCATTACCTGAAGGAAACATTGACAAATGATGGCAACCGATCTCATCAACCAATCAAAGGAGAGATCGATGGAGCGTCGTCCGAGCTTGGCACTGTAACTGATTTGATTGACATGTCCTAATTTCGGCTAAGGCCTCCTATAAATAGTGGGAAATGGTCCCCTTTCAAGGCAAGAAAACCCTTTCATACACACACTTTGTACAACTTAACTTTTCATAATCAGTACAAAGTATACAATTTAACTTGTCACTATCAATACAAAGCGTCCTTTTTCTTAAAGTTAGCTAAGAATAGTCCATACAATTTTTGACATCAACGACTCTATTAATTTAATTTATCAGAATAATAGCTCAATTAAATAATAAATCTACTAAAAATAATAATGCATTAAATTTAAAAGTGTTTACGTTGAAAATTGATTGGACCAAAAGTACAACACTTTCAACTCTTGCACCAGATCAAATCATTTATTTATCTAATACCATAAAAGTTTACATGATAATCATATTAATTCCACGACAACTTTTTATAAATGGATCTACAATATTATCAGTTGTAGAATTTCGTTATTTCTTTATGTCATCTTTTTATATTATCTCTCTCATGAGATGATACCGCTTTAACACATATTTGAATCATTGATGAAAGTTTAATTCATTAGCTTGCACGATGGCTTTATTATTATCACAAAAGTATATGATTAATAATGTTAGAAACTACTCTAAGCTCATTGATGAATTTCTTGATCCAAACCACAACTTTTTATTGTATCTGAAGTAGCAATGTATTAGGTTTCTATTATTGAATCAGTGATTGTTTCCTATTTAGAACATTTTCAACTAACCACTCCATTATTAAGAGTAAACATATATTCAAATTAAGACTTACTATCATTCTGGTCTAACTGAAAGTTAGTATCATTGTTGTATCCACGAACTATTAGGTCATTTTCTCCTTATAAAATTTTAATCTATGTCTATTGGGATGAGTTAAACAATCTTCTAAATCTGTCTATATGAGTTGCTCCTCTCATATCTTTTATGAAGAAATTCTTTGCAACCACATTTCATTGATTAAAGTATAGGGACGTCCCGTTAATAATAAATAAAAAGGCTAAGGAAATTTCATGCCAAAAGTGGCAACTTTTGTTCAAAAAATATGATACATGAAATAGAAAATCAAATTTCTGGTGAAATATATTTAAATTAAAACGTTTGAGATTCTATTTTCAAAACAAGATTATAAGTATTATTATTTTTGCTTACGAAGTTAAGTTATTAACAAACATTGGGTTTCCATTTCACAATATTTAAATATAATATTCACCGTATGCACCAAGCATTAGTTCCTCGGATCGAGGACTTCCCTGATATACATCATAGGTCATGTTGAAATAACCATACAAATTCTCTCTTTATAATTTCCTCTGCAATATTTATAATGCTCTACGAAATAAATGTACATGTAGATAGACTCAACTACAGAATGCATGTTTTTGACTTCCATCATTCCTAAGGCTTTGTCCTCATAAATTCTGCTTGCTTGCTAGTCCACTTTGTCTAGAAATGTCAACGAGTCGAGCCAAACCAGCTCGCGAGCGAAAAATCGAGGCTCGAGCTTGGTTAGAGCTTTTTTGGCCCGAGCCGAGCAAAAGCTCGGGCAAACAATCGAGGCTTGACACAAGCTTTCGACTTGGGCTTTATCGAGCCAAGCTGAGTCGGGCTCGATTTTTTTCTTGGCAGCTGGCACCCTGCCTTCTTTGTAATAGGTAGCAGCCAGCTACCTTTTATAATTTTTTTAAAATTTTGAGCCTGCCTGCGAGCCACTCGGGCTTGAGCCGACATCCCAAGATGGGGTTCGATTTTTAACCGAGTCTCGATCTGGGCCAACTCAAGCTTTTTACGGGCCGGGCCACGGGCAACCCGAGCCCACGAGCCATTTTGCCATTACTAACTTTGTCACATATCTCATGGCTTTGCCACGCTTTTGGCGATCCCAAAACCATTTTCGCAAGAGCACACGTCATTGATCTTTTGCAACTAGCAACGTACGATTCGAGTGGTACTACTCTGATATCTCATGTGACACACATGGGTCGATAAGCACAAATAACAAGATAAATGCACGATATACTTTGGGGGAAAAAGTTTACAACAATTCACTGTTGGTATGTTTTTCGATAATTTGGCCACAAATTTGACAGCACAAACAAATCAAAAGACCAGTTTGGTTTAAGATTTTACTTCAAAAAAGTATTACTATTTTTGCTTACAAAGTTAAGTTAGTAATTGACATTGGGTTTCCATTTCATGGTATTTAAATATAATATTCATCTCCTTGCACTATGCATTAGTTTCTCGGATGGAAGGCTCTCTCCTACCTTAGCATCACAACACATGTCAAAGCACCCATACAAATTGTCACTCTTTATAATTTCATCTCCAATACTTATCATGCTCTACGAAATTACTTTGAAGAGGAAGTTTGCAATTAGGGCCTTGTTTCTTGGACAGCCCTGTCCAAACAGGGGGACATTTGGCGCCCTTATTGGCAGGGTGCCTGATGGCTACAAGGGCCTGTCCAAGAAGAATAATCCTTGCAATTGTACATTATCAGTGCACTTTTTGGTAATTCAACCATAAATTTGACTGCACAAACTAGTGGAAAGACCAATTTGGTTGGTAATTTTGGACTGCATGGTCAATGAATCAGTTAAAATTCGAGTAGAACTGACAAAAAATAGCGGGTTTTGGAGGATTTAGACGGTGGGCTAATAGAACTAAACCGGATCTTGTTAAAGGTTAATGGATCTACGAGTTAATTGTACCAATGGTCACTGAATTTAGGTCCATATCTTTGATTAGCCAATGAAATTTAAAATATCGAGTTTTGATCACTAAACTTAGGTCTATGTCTTTCATTGCTCATTGAAATTTAAAATGTCGAGTTTTAGACACTGAACTTTGGAAAATATTGAGTTTTGATCACTGAACTTAGATTCATGTCTTCGATTGCCCACTGAAATTTAAAATGTCAAGTTTTGACCACTGAATTTTGAAAAATGTTATATATTACTTACTGAATTTTAAAAAATATTGTATATTACTCACTAAATTTTGAAAAATGTTGTACATTACTCACTGTAAATTTGATATTTTTCAAAGTTCAACAGTGATACTAGTGAGTAACGTACGACATATTTCAAAGTTTAATGGCCAAAACTCAAAATTTTAAATTTCAATGAGCAATCTAAGACATGAACCTAAGTTCAGTTAGCAATCAAAGACATTGACCTAAGTTCAGTGGCCAAAACAGGACATTTTAAATTTCAGTGACCAATCAAAGACATAAACCTAAGTTCAGTGAGCAATCAAAGATATGTACCTAAGTTCAGTGATCAAAACTTGACATTTTAAATTTCAGTGGTCAATCAAAAACATAAAGCTAATGGTCCGTTTGATTGCAAAGATGAAATTTGGGTGGAAAGAAAACGAATCTAGGGATTTGAATTGCCTAGAAAATATTATATTGGGAATTGTCCACTATTGTGTTTGATTGGTATAATTTTTCACGTGAAAAATGTTAAAATGAAAGTATTTTTTGGTGTTTGATTGGCCTTATTTAATATAAACATTGTCAATTAAAAGGATATAATTTATTGATATTGTGAATAAAATTTGTTTCCGTTGGAATTTTTTTTCAAGAAAATCATCTATTTTTTGGTGTTCGTTTGACTTTGTTTTACATGAAAATTGTCAATTAAAGAATTTTTTTTATTACAATTAGGAATAAAATTTATTTACATTGCGAAAAAAAAAAATCGACCAACAACATAAAAAATGAATTCTATCCTCAATTTGGTGGAAAATGGCAGAGGTAGCATCAAAGTGGGAAATTTCCTTAGAAAAACATGTATCAAACATCCATTTTTTTATTTAGGGTGGAAATCAAATTTCATTTTCCATGCAATTCATAAGTTTAGTGACCATTGGAACAATTAACTCTAGATCCACTGAGTTCCGTTTCGGGAGATTTTTCTAATTGGCATATTACTATTTATTTTCATTAAAAAGTCTGTATTACCCTTAATGAAATAATTCTTCCTATATTGCACAATATGTCTCAATCTTTTTGAACTATATTCTTTTTTGAATATAAATCCATTCTATGATCTAATAAATTTGAATAATCTACAACATATTGTTCATATCTTTTATTTAATATACTATATTTCTCAGATGATAAATTTATATTTTTTAATTGGAAAATAGTAATTTTTTTAATTATATATCCTGACATTAAATAATACAAATAATCATCAAATTAAACAATTAATCCCTTTGATTCTTTAAGATCTAAAAAAGATTCATTCAAATTTTAGCAAAAATTAATAGTCTTGTCTTTGTTCTGATCTGGACCATTATTCTTAGAATCAAGTTACCTTTGAGCTCTAAATATATAAATTGCTTCATTCAATGGCTTCTTGCCTTCAAGGAATTTTTCCTATTTCAATTTTTTGCTCTCACTGTATCAATTCTAAAGAATAAATCTCTAGGTTTCAATTAAAGAAAACTCTCTTTTTGCTAAAATAAGAAAGAAACTTTCTATTAGATCTTTCAAAAATTTATGGAAATAAAGATTTAGAAACTCATATTGATATCAAAATATTGAAATTTTATTTCTATAAAAATTTATACAAGATTTTTATTTGGTACAAAAGGATTTTCAGAAAAACTAGTTTTGAACACAAGATAGCTTGAGAATGGATATTGATTTTCAACCCCAAGATAAGCTATCCAATCCTTTCCTAATACCTCTATTTATACAAACTTATGAGATTCTAGTATTGATATATTTACATCATTGCATACATCAGAAATCTGAAAAGGCGCACATGCTTTTCTATTATTGTTCTCCTGGAGCCTACATTCACATACAGCTTCAATTTTTTATCCAAAGAGCATCTTTCCCTCTATTATTGTCCTCTTTTCTTTATGTCTTCACATACAGTTGGGACAATTTCTTAGCTGGCAAGATTCTTTGATAGTGGTAAGACATTCTGAAAATTGATGTATGTCGAATTTTGTAATATAGTCTTTTAAAATTTCTGATTTTTTATGTCCTTCATTTGAAACTAGCATCCAATTTTGATATTAACATAAATATGAGAATTTTTTATCATACAAGTTTTTAGCAATATTGTATATGACTTTGATTCCAAGTGCTCTTCTATGCCTGATTCATGATTTGGTCACCTTTGGAACCTTTTTATCATTTTCTATAACATCTATTTGAAAATTGGCTGTAACATATTCAATTGAGATTATGTGTTCAACTGGATAATAAACAATTACATCGTATTCAAGGTTTATTGAATAAAATTTCAAATATATTTTTCATTTTTTGGCAAATCTTGATACTTCTTTTATGAATATGACATCAAATTTCGAAATTTCAATCAAATCTTTTCTTGGATATATCAAATCCATAAATTCATAATTTGTAATAATTTTTATGAATGAAGGGTCTCCTCCTTCTATAGCTGTTATTCTAGGATAAACATAATTTTCTGGAGAGATGAAATATGAATCGCTTATTTTTATTTCATAAACGATTCTGACTATTTTGGCATATTCTTCTTCTTTTGGATCTAAAGGGATCATATTATCTTGGTCTTGGTCTATGATACTGATAGTTTTGAAATCTTTTTTATCTCCATGTATCACCACTTTTTAAATTGGTGTTGAATCTCTTTTTTTATCAATTGGTATGGTGTCACGTTTGGGTCCCATTTTTGAACTCTTTGATATATCTGTCTCAAATAGTATATCTTTTAGTTGTGCTGCAATAGAATCAACTTGATTTTTTAGTTCTATGATTTCTTTATGATGCTTGATATTCAACAATATTTTTATATTTGAGTTGAACATCTTTGAGATCTGAGTTGCTCTAGTATTTATGTTTTCATATTTTTCTTTAAGAAAATTTGTCATTTTTTGTATATGTAGGATAGATTGATATAAATCCATGACCCTGACTTTATCCATCGGCAAATTCTATATTTCTACTGAAAAAATCTGTAAGAAATTATTATTAACTCCTTTAATATGAACTATATCAAAATTATAAAGTATTAAATAAGTTTACCACCTATGGAGCCTTCTATATTGAGGTTCAGATGATAATTTAGTCCTGACTAATCCTGCAACTTGAGAATTATCAGTCTCAACAGTAAATTTCTTGAATAGTAAGAATAATGGGAACTTTTTTATTCCTCTAAAAATTGCTAGTAAATCTTTCTCATGAGTGATATAATTTATTTCTGCTTGATTAAAAGTTCCACTTGAATATCTACAAATCTCATTTAAATTTGTTTTTAATATTGCTGTCAAATATTTATTTGAGGCATCAGTGTTAAAAATCAAATTATCTTTTTCATCTGATAATCTTAATTTTGGTAAATTTTTACATTCTTCTTTTAATGATTTAACTATTTCTATATGTTCTTCATTCCTTCCTTTAGTATTTGTTTTTCTAAGTAAAATTTGTATTTTATGCATTTTTTTAGAAAGATTTTCAATAAATCCGTCTACATAATTTAAAAATTCTAAGAATTTTTGTATTTGTTCTTTGGATTCTAATTTATCTGAAAAACTTTTTATTTTTTTAGATACATGAATCTGCAATTTTATTCATCTTTTATCTATTGATAATCCAAGAAAGTCTATTTCTTGTTTTTCTATTATAAATTTCTTTTTATAAAGTACAATTCCTTATTTTTTACATTCATTTATAAATTGGATTAAATGATTTCTATGTTCTTTTTTATTATTTGTACATTTTAGTATATCATCTATATAAACAATTAGAAACTCATTAAACTTTTTAAATATATTATCCATTTTTTTGATATATTTGTGGTGCATTTTTTAATCCAAATGACATTTCTAATCATTCATATTTCCCCTGAGGTATGCTAAATGTCGTATATTGTATACTATCTTCTTCCATTTTTATTTGACAAAATTCTGATTTACAGTCAAATTTAGAATAATATTGTTTTCATTTTGCAAGGTTTATTAAAATTTCTTTATTTGATAAAAAATATCCATAAAATTTAGTATATTTATTTAATTCTTTATAATTTATAACCATTCTAGCTTTTCCTTTAACATGTTCAGAATGTTTCATCAGCATAAAGACTAGATTACTATGGTGTCCATTACTTTGTCTAATAAGTTTCTGTTCTAATAATTTTTTTATTTGATTTTTGAATTCTTGTGTATCTTTTATAGTACATATAGTCTAACTCTTATTATAACATTTTCTGTTAATTCTATTTTGACTTTAGAGTGATATGATTTCCAAAATAATAATGAATTTTCTCTATAAACTTTTTCTAATTGTTCAATAAATTTTTTTATACTCATTTCTATTCCTATTTTTAGAACTTTTTTATATAATATTCTTTTATTTTTTATTTCATTATAAATGATTGGGTTTTTTCGCATTTATCACCACGCTGGGCTGGTTGAACTCTATAAGGTTTAAATTCTCTTGTAATTTTTAATAAATGTGAGTAAGGTGTTTGTAACATTGTCGTATAATTATTTTATTTATAATATTGAAATTGTTGTATAAAGTCATTTTCGAATAATATATCACATTCTAATTTATCATATTTATATATTTTATTTATTGTAACTTGTTTACTTTCAAGAATTATATTAACTTTATTAACACTATTAATTATTTGAGTGCTTTCTCCTATGACTTCAATTATTTTTATATTACTATTATTAGTCCATGATTTTATCAGAAAGCTTTTAAATATTGTTATATCATTTTCTGTGTCTATTAAAGCACAAGTTTTTATGCTTGTTTCTACAATAGTAATCCGCATATATACAGCTAATGAGAAACTTATCTGATTGTTCATTTATTCTTTTTGCATAATATAATTTGTCCATTATGTACTATGTATAATTCTTTTCTTTTTATACTATAATCTTTTAATCCATTCAGAAAACTCATTCCTATAATTATATGAGGGTTTATATTCATACTCTTATTTATATAACATGATACTAAAATGTTTATTTCTCCTATTTTTATTGGTACTTTAATTTCTAATTCTGAAATACATATTTGTCAATCAAATATATATATATATATATATGGATCAGTTTTACGAGTTATTAGATCTTTATTTCTGATTGTAGCTATATGATATTCACTAGCTCCTGTATATATTAGTATATTTGGCCCATTTATATATTATCTTCCATTATAATATTCCCCTTCCATTTTCATATTTCTAGCATTTTTGTAAAGTTTTATTTCTCTTATATTATTAAATTCTCTTGACTGATTTTTATTAGATATTCTAAGACTTTTTAGTATTTTAATCAATTTTCCATCCTTAAATATTATATTATTAGAACATTTTCTTTCATTTAATTATGTTATTTCGGATTTATTTCTTGCTATACAAAATTCATATTCTTCCGGAATTAAACTTATTTGTTTATTTAGTTATATTATTTTGCTAATATCCTTACATTCTTTATGTATTTCAATATATGGTTTATTGGAATAAATATTTACATAATTAGAATTGGTAAATGTATATAAAACTCTATATTGTATAGTCATAATTTGATCACCTGGTTGCATGATATCATCTCTATATAGCTTAAAATGCAATTCTAAAATTTCATTAAAGTTTTCATCTTTCAATGATACACAATATTTTGGGTAATATGTAAACATTATTTTTTGATATGCTAAATTTCCTTCTGTTGTTCCAAAATGACTATCTTTTAGATTTATTATTCTTCCATTATGTAAGGTTATAGTTAAGGGTGAGTCTTTCCCTTCTCTAAATAATGATTTAAACATTATTTGTATTTCTGTTAGATAAACGTATTGAATTTTTTTCACTTTGTTTTTTACTGATCTTTGTTAATAGTTCTTCAACTGTATTTTTGTTGAAAGATTTAATTTATGCTTTTCATATGTTATTTTTAAATCTATAATTTTCTCAATTTTATGATATTCATTTATTGCTATTGTTTCTATTTTCTAAATTCTATCTAAAATTTCCAATTTTCATATTGTTAAATCTAAAGATAATTTTTGCATTTTCTTAAATTTATTATTATCAAAGGTTACTTTTAATCCATAACCTTCAATTCCTTCATATTTTTGTATATTTATATTATTATTTTCTATTTCCTTATTCTGATTCTGATTCATTATCCTCTGTTTCATTTAGATATTCTTCTTGATTATAATATTGTTCAATATCCGATATTTCACTTAATTCATCTTTTATTTTCAAATATTTTTTTTGTAATATTTTAACTTTCTTTTTATCACAATCATGGCTTATATGACATATTTCTCCGCAATTCCAGCATTTACATTGGCTTATATTTTTCTTATAATTGTTATTTTTCTGTTAACCATATGAGATATTTGTTCTTTTATAATATATTCTTCTAGATTTTATATATATTTTTTTATTAAAATTTCTAAATTTCTAAACTTTTTATTTTTATATTTTCTTTTATTAACCATTCTTTCAGGATTACATCCTCATTGTGTAGGGTTCTCCATATCTTCACAACATATTCTAATTAATTTTCCTGATTTTTTCAATAATTGTTTTTGTTGACATATATATGCAAGTCTTTCAAATAAAAAAATTATTTTTGAACCTAAAGCTCTAGGTATTCCAATATTATCTCTGACATATTTTTCAAATTCTATTTTAAAATATATTCCCCATGAACCTGGTAACTTATTATAGTACATATCTTGGTATATTTCTTGATTTTCATTACTATAAAATTGAGTATAGTAATAATTTCTGAATTGACAAGTATATTCTTTAATGTTACACATATCACATATTGTTAAATTTATTAATTTAACTCTAGCATTATCTTTTTCTTTTATTGCTTTTACTTTAGAATTTCTTATCCAATTTTCTCAAAAAAATTCATCTGAAATATATTCTACTAGCTTTTCTATACATTGTTTATCTGATTTTATTATTTTTGTTTGTATTTTTCTTTTTATTAATGTTTTTATATCATTATTTATTTATTTTCACTAATTTCTAACATTTCTTTTAAAGGATGCTATTAAAAAATCTATCATTCTTTCATTACTTGAGAAATGTGTCATCTTTATTATATAAAAAGAGTAATATCATTGAATCTGCTCAAGTTAATAAGACTTTTTTAGTATTTATTTTATAATTTAAATCTAATTTTTTTCCTCCATGGTTAATAGATTTATCATAATTATCATTTAATTCAAATCTATCTCTACATTTATTTCCTTTAGGTGATTGTCCATCTCTTAGTTTATTATAAAATTGTCTACATGATTTATTATATATATGTGCATAACTTTCATCTGAATTCCGTAATTTTTGTTTAGAAGTTCCTATTGGATTATATCCTCCTCCAGTATTCATTAAAACTTGGTATTCACTTATATCACTTAAATTTAATTGATCAAAATTTTCTATAAGTAAATCTAATTCCTCATTCATCTTTATTTTCTTGATTTTCTTTTATTTTTAATTTTCCTAACATTTTTTCTTTAGATTCTTTTTCTTCTAATATTTTAGGTAGTATTTTTTTCTAAATTTATCATCCATACTTCCTGTTTCTATTACTATATTTTCTTTTTCAATATGTTTCTTTCCTATTCCGATCATTTCTTTTTCTTTAAATTTTTTATTTATCTTCTTTTCTTTATTTTTATTATTTTCTTTTAATTCTCTAATTTCAAATTTTAATATATTTATATCATTTCTTATTTCTCTTACTTCATTTCTTAAATCTTGGACATCATTTATTATCATTTTTATTAATGATTTTAATTATTCCATATATTCACCTATTGACATCTTAATTTTTCTTAATCATCTTTCTAACATATAAGAAATTTACATTTTTTAACTTCATTTACACTTATACTTTTCTTTATAATATATATTAATTTCTTCATCTTCATGTACTTTAATAATTTTTTCATACATATATATATATATATATATATATCTTTTATTGATCTTATTATTAATTTTTTCTAATATTTGTTCTTTTATTTCTTAGGGCAAATTTTTAAACTATTGTTGATATCATTATTTTTAATTTATTAAAAATAGGTTCTAAAAATATATAACTTCCTTTTTCTTCTTCTAAATATCAATAATTATTCATTTTCTTTATTTTGATTTCCACGATCTCTATGGCTCTGATACCAATTAGGGGGGTGCTATTTTGAGTGAACAAAAATCAAATAAATATATAAATCACTAAAATCTTTATCTATTCAAATAGAGGCTAAATTCTTTAAAATTTTTAAGGACTTAAATCGAAAGTTTCAATAAATGGAAAAGTAGCCCTTTTCTTTAGACTATTTTAATGTATTTCCCGTTTCAAACTCTAAACCTGCGACAAGAAGTGAAATTAACCCAATTTTGAATACAACTAATTGACAGCCACCATTCATCAGAAACACTCTGAATTCAGTTTGTGCATAGCATTTCATAGGTGATAAAAATATATATATTATTCAGCACTTGAAAATTTTGGAAATGGCTGCAAAGCAAATGGAAGAAGTGCAGAGGAAATTAGCGATGCTGAATTACCCAAGATCTAATGCTCCTGCCCAGTCCCTCCTCTTTGCCGGCATGGAACGCTATGCCCTTCTCGAATGGCTATTCTTCAAGTATAAATTCACCCACCAATCGTTTTTTCATATATATATTAAGTGCGCAATGAATTACTTTCCTTTTTATTTTTTATTTTTTATTTTTTAATATTTGTAAATTTTGCAGATTATTGGGTGATAAATCCCCGTTTTCACAGCAAAATCTACAAGGGGATGGAGTGGATCGTGACGAGGAAACCTCCCGTATTCAATGTGTTACTTTTCTCAATCCCGTTTTAAACCCTCTCGCATTTCGTTGCTATTTATGCATTTCTTTTGTAATTTCTATTTGAACTATCTATTTTTTTTTAACGAATGATCACCAGCAATAAAAGCTGTTTTCCTTTGAAAAGAACGATCAATGCTTTTTTTTTTTTTTTTTTTTTTTTTTTTTTTATCGAAATTTTGCTGTGACATTTGTTATTTTTTCAACTGCATATCGAAATTTAACATGTGATTTTTTTGTTGTTATTATTATTATTATTTTAGATTTGGCGGAAATTGCGAAATTTCTGGGTATTACTACTACCATTGACACAGAAGCCATCCAAGTGAGTTTGAATGCGATTTTTATTTAGTTTTCTGACGTGTTTCCTTTATAATCCATTTGAGGGGAATGCTAGAGATGAAAGAGAATAAAATTTGTGAGGGAAAAGGGGAAAATGCTGCCAAAAAATTGCATTACAAAAATGAAACAACGTAAAATTTATTGACATCCCTTTCATTTTCCCTCCACGTATCAAAATGGAGATGTAAATTCATCCTTTACTTTCGTCCTCTTCCCACCAAATCCATCGGAATGTTTCTTCGTTACATGTAACGTGCTGCTCCAGCTCAAGATGAAATTCAATATATAGAACAATATTCTTTCTATTTCGTAGATTTTTACACACAGAAAGCTTTAGATTTTGGTTGGACCAAAGACTTCCATATACACCCTCAAATTTGATGTGATTACATCAATGTTGCTGCTTCAAGTATCATAGCCTTTTCAAATTCTCGAAAAAGTTCTAATTTCCGAGTTGTTGAGTTTTACTGCTGAATCTCTACCAGTAAAGGCTTTTCTTTGTCTTTCATTTCCGCTTCTTCTTTTCTTTAGTTTGCTCTGACATCACACTTCAGTTTCAATCATATTTTCTTTGTCCACGAGGGTGTGCGAAGGATTTAAGATTTTACTGGTCAGAGCACTGGGATTGCCGCCTGTTGGCCGAAATCGATGAAAACTTGAGTGACTTTAATGATAATTATTTCAAAAATTTGCTGAGGATAATTAGAAAGTGTAAATAACATGTTGGAGAGTTAGGGTCCTGTGCTTGCTGGTATTCAGGTTTTCCATTAAATGGTATTTCTCTATTGAATTGCAAAATATATTAAGACCAAATTTTTAAAGTTAAGGAAATATGTCATGTATAGCAGTATTAAAAACTGGTCTCTTCACCAGTCTTCTTTTGATTGGACCAGGAACCAGGAGCAAATAGTATACATTTTTTTTTTTTCCCCTTTTCTTGATTTACAAGAATTTGCATTCAGAAGTTTGATAATATGGATATTATTCAACGTTGGATGTGAATGAGCCTGAGATTATGAAGTTAAAGCATTTTCACATTAATGACCACAATCTTCATCTTTTATGTAGGGACGAGGAAGCTATGAAGATCGCACTGAAATGCTTCGCCTTATTGTAGATCTTGTAGAGGCAAGCATCTATGCTGACAATCCTGAATGGAGGTGAGTTTGATTTGTACTTAATATAAAGAGCATGTTTGACTAAGCTTATTGCTAAAAAATAAAACCAAAATATTGGCTTCATTTGTAGAAATGAGTTTAGCCAAACGTGGCAGAAGTTGATAAAATGTTGATGCCTCTAGCATCTGACTTGGTTCACTGTTCAATCTGGTTCTCATAGCTAATTCATTCTATCTTTTATTATCCAGTGTTGACGAGCAGGTGGCAAGAGACATACAATTAATAGATGCCATAGCTGAGAAACAAGCTCAAATATTTACTGAAGAGTGCAAGTTGTTTCCTGCTGATGTGCAAATTCAATCTATATATCCATTGTAAGAATTCAATCTTTTCATATTATTTGACTCATCATTAAGAAGCCATGCTGCTAGGCAATTTCTAAATCAATGGTATACGACTTTGTATGCCATTAAACCTTTATGCATATGGAGATTAAAATTTTCAAGCAGAAGCACATTATCCTTGAATCTCCTCCCTGTTTCTTATGGGCATGTAATCATTTCGTGCTGCTTCTATGAAACACCATTTTTTATGCATATTATTTATCTTGATATATGACGTTCTACAAACTGGTTTTAAATTATTTTCTTTCAAAATACACGGTCATTCATCTATATAAAACTTTGTACATCTGATTTGGTATGGGTAATGGCCTCCCACTTGATTTTTCTTTTGTCCACTGTAAATAGACTCTTGTTTCTATGTCATTGGCCAGTCTTTATTTACTCTTGTTACTGCTAAATGCTAAGTTATTTGAAGTTTTTTATTATATTATCTCAGCCCTTATTTGATCTTGATGTATGCACTGGTTTAATTTTGGTCACAATTTACTGTTAAAAAGATATATAAGAATTGGGGCACATAACAGCTGTTCCATTTATTTTGTTTCATTTTTTGTCAATAGTCTTGATCTCCATCTTGTTATTCGTGGACTTTGTCTACATTTTTTTTTTTTTGTTGCTAATATTCTATCTATAAAGAAGCTTCATCTTAATGATACTCTGTCCCTGATTTGTTGAGATCTGTAATGTAGTTATTGGTATCTATCTCTAATAATTGTAGGTTTTGAAAGATGTACACGTTTTCGCTTTCCTTGAATGGATCAGCAATTTTTTTCAGGAAATCTTTTTTTGTTCACACGCTTCAATGAAAAGAGTTTTACATTATTTCTGTCTTGTGGGTATCATTCTAGATAGATAATAATGGATTTGGAACGATCTGGAGGGGAGGAACTAAAAATGTGGGTGGGCAAAGAAGCTAGTGACTTATATAAACTCTTCACGCTGATTGAACTTAATTAATAGGAAACTCTATTTAGTTTACATGCTGAAGGTATTATATATATATTTTTTTGTACCCCTTGATTGTAAAACTTTTTCATTTCAAATGTATATGCTTTTGCTATGTGTTATATGTAGCAAGCACCTCTTGAGGTTCTTATTTTAATACTTCTGTTCTAAAAGGATTTGTAATCACCTTAATGTTAAATACGAGGAGACTTAAACTAGTTGTATTTGTGAGAAACAACAAAGATTTAGAAAGTACACCGTCAGATTTGTCCCCTACTGATATATTTTGGACTCGATAACTGTCAGAACCAAATTACTATTATAACTACCGATTAATTTATACTTAAAATGGAACTTAAATTAGTTTATGTGGTGGAAGGTGTTGTTTTCTTTTCTTGTATATCTTGATTGTAAAAAGTCTGTCATCTGAAATGTGATTTCATTTATAATGCCT
>NC_036239.1:9331271-9353649 GCF_002742605.1 Olea europaea var. sylvestris
CTCTTCTTGAGGCTCTTTCTATTCTTTGAAAAAGTTTATTTACCTTTATGTTGTACGAGGAGACTTGAAATAGCTGTACTTGAGATGAAAAAAGAAAAAAGTGCATCCTCAAATTTAGAGCCTATTGATATTTGTTTTGCTAGAGAACTGTGGTAGCCACATACTGTTGAATATTTTCCTATCCTTAAATCTTTATATAATTTTGGTGGGCATAGAATATAGGATAGATATTTCCCTTGATCAACGAGCATAGATTATTACTTATTAGCAACATAATTAATCAAATCAGGTAATTTTTTCCATTGTTCAGCTCAATTTCTTGAATGTCTCTTTATCATGGAAATAGGGCCTAAACAGGGGCATAGTAACTCTTTATTCACTTTATCGAAGTTTACTTGTAGGCCGGACGTATCTGATTTGGAAAAGCAACTTTCAGATCAATCAAACAGACTTCTGAGTCTTCAAGAAATGGTTGATGATCTAGCTTCAAAGGTTACCTAAAAAATTCTTGGCTTTTTACGTTATTTCCTCCAATCGTTTGCTTTACTTATTATGCAAGCTCACCTAGTTGCTTTTCTTGATCAACTGGAATTGACTATTATCTTTTGGCATCTAGCATCCCTACAATCCTGACGAGAATTACACGGAAGTTGAAGCAAAATTGAGGGAACATCTGGAATCTTTTCTCGAAACTGCAAGATCCTTCAATGCAATTTACACCAAGGTTTGTTGTCACAATTGTTAAATTGAACTTTGCTGCTGTTCTCCAGCGCATATAGAATAAATTTTGATAATTGAGTATTCTTGTCTGTTAGGTCCAAATAAAAATGTAGTTCCTCCATACTTGATGATACGAGGAAATGCTTTCTTGTGCTATTTTTTCATTTTTCTTTCCTTTTATTCTCTAAAAGGGATTAAAGGATTTCAACCCTTCTCTCAAAATAAGGCTTAAACCTAGTAATCTGGGAAGGCTTCACTCTTACCACTTGAGCTAGACCTTTCTCTTGCCATTGTTATTTTTTCTTTGTGCGTGAAAAGCTTCTTTCTTAGGCTTTAAGATACTGAAGTATTATTACTCTTTGGAAATAACTTGTAATTCTGTTTTGGATAGTCGATGGGTTGGCATTTAGAGCCTCGGTATAAAACTACTTTTAGAACTCAAGGAAAGCAGCTATCTTTTCTACTTGAACCAACAGTCTTGCAATTGTTATCCCAATCTTGTACACGTCTTGAGAAATGAATCTGCTATATTAATCCCCTCAATATTCTCTGTAAATAATGTTCCATATGCAGGAAATCCGACCTTGGACTCACATGATGGAGGTACCGCAGCTACATGGCTTTGGACCAGCGGCAAATAGATTACTAGAAGCATATAAGATGCTTTTGAAGGTATCACAAAGCTAGTTCCTTGTGCATTAGCTATTTAATATAGAAAATGCAGTTGGAGTCTTGAAAGTTCATGTAATTACTGACTTCAACTTATGAAATTTTCTTTTATAGTTCAAAATCGAAGTATCTACAACTTTTGTTTACAAATATATGTTTGTGAAATAATTTGCTTAGCCAAAGACTACAATTTCTTCTGTTAAGCACGTGTTTTCATGAACTGTCTTTTAGAAGATAATTGGAAAACCGATAGATGACCATTCCTTTCTCTTGTGCCACGGCAGTTTTTAGGGAACTTACGGAACCTTAGAGATTCACACGCTGCAGTTGCAGTTGGGTCTTCTGAAACTGTGGCTGGTGAACCATCTTCTGTAATGAGAATAATCTCCGAATGCGAAAGTGCATTGACATTCTTGAACCGCGATCTTGGGATTCTCTCTGCATCTATTGCTCGTGAGAAGGGCGAAGAGTTGAATTTGTAACTAAATGGTGTAGAAGGAGAAGGAACAACACTTTGCAAAGCTTCAAGTTCTTCCCCTTTTCATGGAATGGACGCATTTGAAATTTAGAGAAGTTACTGTTTTTGAAATTGTGGGGCTCGTTTGTTTGCTCGTCCCTTCTAGATAAGAGATATGTCGATAAGGAGTTGGTATGGTATTGGCTTGAGTTCTCGTCCACCGGTTATGATGTTGAACATTCTGTGTTGTATTCGAAGAACCATGGGGAATGTTCTCCTTTTGTCTTGCTATTTCGAAAGTTCAATTTACTCCCAATCATGCTGCAAGGGCGTTTTTCATTTTAACGTATACAGAAACGTTTAATCTCTTTAAATCTTACCTCGTCGAGTTTACAAAATATGCCACCGAGTATATGTTATGTAAGTTATATGATATGATTAAAAAGTAAGACAAATAATATTTAGCATTTTGGTCAAGCCATTCAAATGTAAGAATAATGCTGCTTGAACAGGTTCAATGATAGGTCAGTTTTTGATCGACTGATTTGGCTGTTTTTTGTTTGATTGCTAATAGAAATTTGTCAGGTGTATCTATGTATAAAATCTGTCATTGAGTTTGTTCTTATAGCAGAACTACAAATTTAAAATGGTATATTCTCTATTAAGAATGAATGAAAATAGAAGGTTGTATATTTGTATGGACAATGTTATATGTATTAATTTTTTTTTTTTTTTATCTACTACTCACAATAGGGGTGGGAATTACATTTCGATATTTTTAAATTCACGTGGGGTTCGCATGCATTGTGAGAGGGGGACATCATTCTCATGCCACGTGTAGTCGATCAGAAGTAGTAAAATAGATCAGAAAAATTCTAGAACTACTAGAATTAAATCCTAAGATTGGCTTCAGGGGCTGAGGTGGCTTGACCTCAGCCCCTGATTTGAATTCAGTGAGCCTCATGTGATGCAAGATCGAGGGCTGAGTAATTTGAATTCGACGGGTCTATGTAATGCAAGATCGAGGGTCGAGGTTGGCCAAACCTAGGATTTAATCTCGGGCTCTGAAGCTCCTCTGAATAGATAATCAGCAATGTTGACTATCTCAGGAATTTTGACCTTTACAGATTCTTTCCCACTTATTAACGCCAAAGATCAAGCCACGTCATCCGAAACTTCATCTGCACCGTTCAACTCCTCTAACTTTCTTGATTCAATAAGAGGACAAAAACGACCGGCTCCTTCAACCGCAAAGTGAAACGCGGCATTTATGTCAAATTGTGAGCCACCACATTATCTCTCCATGACCCAGGTATCGGTTCAGGAGAACCAACTGAACGATTCGCCTGAACTCCCTTTTCAACATCTTCGGCGATATTTGGAGCCGGTGATCAGGTGCGGAGCCAGCACCCGGCGAGGGGGCGCGACCGCGCGTGTTGGCTCCGTCGAAATCTGCAAAGCCATCGGGTAAGGAGTTGCAGTCTTGCAGAACCGCCTGGTCACTGGTCAGCGTGCAGCGGCCATTGGAGAAGAAGGAAGAAGGAAGATGAAGGCATCGCCCATTTTTTTTATTTTTTTTATTTGGGTTTGGGCTTCAATAAATATTAAATTTTGGGCCTATTATTATTTAATTTATTTAGCCCAAATGAATTTATCCAACATATGGCCTTGAACCCGTTACCCATTTCATTTGGCCCAAATGAATTTATCCAACAAGAATTGTGAAATTCCCTCAAATTGCCAAACCCTTTTCCTCAACCTCACTTCTTCTTACTCCAAATTCACACCACAGACCACACAACCTAGCTGACTAGCTCCAGACTTCGAGCAGATCGAATAAACAACAAACTCCATCAAAGCATTCGTTGCTTGCCTACTGCCCACTCCGCGCCTGCGGCGGACTGTTGACTGCCAAACGCCCGAACCGCCAACCGGACAGTGAACTCTATCAGACTTTCAGACCGGTAACTCTTTCTTTCCCTCTTTATTATTATTATTATTTTTGGGTTTTGGTGTTGACGTGTTATTCTATTTTGTTTCAATTGTTTGGCTATTTTGATTTTTTTCGATTTTGTTTTGCCCCTGCTACTCAGAGTCTGCCTATTTTGTTTTGATTTTGTTCTATCCTGGAGTTGTTGATATTGATTGTTGAGCATTGAAAAATTTAATATTAATTATGTTATTATTTATTCATTTGGGAATTTATGTTTGCGAATTGTGATTTATGAATTATGATAAGTAATTTACGTTTTATCATGACGAGTTATGATTATTGATTTGGGAATTTATGTTTACGAAATTGTATTTGCGAATTGTGATTTATAATGAGTAATTAATGATTTGATGAGGAAATAGGATATTAGGAATGATTATTGATTTGGGAATTTACGTTTAGGATGACATTTTGCAGATTATAGAACGATTTTTTCAACCAAAACAAAAGTCCATACCCAATTCTTCTACTTCTAGTTGTGCATCTAGTCCCGCCACTGATTCTAGTCGAGCACAAGAGTTATTGAATAACACAAAAAAGTCTCGAGCTCAATTTAATGTGGATGATCTTGTATCTGATCCAGGGATACGCCCCCTATCGAATCATATGATCCTAATATCAAAGATGTTGTTAGGATGACATACTTGGAGAAAGGTCATTGTCAACCATATAAATATAATTTTCCAAGAAGATCGATGGGGAATGATAATAGATTTTTTGGAAAGAATGGTTCTTCGAATTTCATTGTTTGGAATACAATATAGAAAAGGATGCGGCGTATTTTTTGCATTGCTACCTGTTCAAACCCGATAGAGGGGGTCAAGAGGGTGGACATATATTTACTAAGACCGGCTTTAGGGATTGAAAGCACAAAAAGATATTGAAAGATCATGTCGGTCTCTTTGATAGTTCTCATAATCAAGCTTTTGCAAAGTGTACCAACTTGATGAATCAAAAGCAAAATATTTCTTACGTTATTTCTAGCCAAAGTAGTAGTCAACAACAAAGTTATAGGACCAGGTTCACTGCGGTGCTAGACTGTACTAGACTTCTCTTGATCCAATGATTATCATTTCGTGGTCATGATGAATCGAAAGAGTCTCTTGATAGAGGAAATCTATTTGAGTTATTGAACTGGTATGCAGCTCGTTGTAAGGAAATTAAAGAAGTATTATTTAGTAATGCTCATGGAAATGACCAAATGACTTCACCAACCATCCAAAAGGATTTGGTTAATTGTTGTGCCGTAGAGACGATAAGGGCTATTATCAATGAAATTGGTGATTCTTTGTTTTCAATTTTAGTTGATGAGACTCGTGATAATTCTGTGAAAGAACAAATGACAGTTGTTTTACGATTTGTTGATAAAAGTGGGCGAGTGAAGGAACGTTTTTTGGGCATGTCCCATGTCATTGATACTTATGCCCAATCACTGAAGGATGCCATTGATGCAATGTTTTCTACACATGGGTTGAGTATATCTAGTCTGACGGGTCAAGGCTATGATGGAGCAAGTAATATGCTAGGTGAGTTAAATGGGTTGAAAGCTTTAATTCTTAGATAGAACCTACATGCTATGTATGTTCATTGCTTCGCTCACCAGCTTCAGTTTGCAATTGTATCTGTGGCACGTGGTGATTTTTTGAACGTACTTGCTATTATTGTGAATTTGGTTGGTGCATCATGTAAGTGTGTAGATGCTCTTTAAACAAGTTATCAAGCTAATATTCTGTAGAAGCTTAATGCTGGGGAACTTACTGGTGGAAGTGGTCAGTTTCAAGAAATGAGTTTGACACGCCCAGGTGATACTAGGTGGTGCTCACATTTATTGACAGTTACTCATTTTATTAATATATTTAATTCTATTATAGATGTTCTTGAGAATATATCAGAATATGGCGAACATTCAGATCAAAAATCTTCGGCCTTAAGATAGATGAACAATATGCAAGATTTTGAGTTTGTGTTCAGTCTTCATTTTATGTTTGAAATTCTTGCAATTACAGACGACCTTTCACAAACCTTATAGAAAAAGGATCAGAATATTCAGAATGCTACGATGTTATTGAATTTGTGTAAGTGTGCATTGTAGAACTTGAGAGAGAATGGTTGGGATACTTTGTTTAGTAGGATGATTGAGTTTTGTGTTGATAGACATATTTTAGTGCCTAATATGGAGGATATTGTAGTAGTGAAAGGTCGATCTAGGCGTGTAACTCAGCAGGTGACTTATTTTCATCGCTTTTATGTTGATTTGTATTGTCATGTGATAGACTCAATCTTACAAGAGTTGAATGATCGATTTCCAGAAACAACTACTGAGCTCTTTACTTGCATTTAATGTTTAAGTCTAAGAGATTCATTTGCAGCTTTTGATAAGGATAAATTGTTGCGTCTTGTTCAGTTCTATAATTTGGATTTCAATAGTGAAGAACTTTTATTACTTAGACCTCAGCTTGATAAGTTTCTTTTGCTTGTGAGAATGGACGAAGCTTTCTTTAATCTCAATAGTATATCCTGTGTAGCTCAGAAGTTGATTGAAACTAGAAGTTCCTGTTATTTTCCATTGGTTTATAGGCTGCTCACCTTGGCTTTGATATTACTTGTGGCAACTGCAAGTGTTGAAAGGATATTTTATGCTATGAATCTAATCAAGAGTGATTTGCGCAACAAAATGGGAGGTGACTGGTTGAATGACAATTTGGTGGTTTACGCGGAGAAAGTTATTTTTAAAAAACTTGAGAATGAGGCAATATTGCAACGTTTTCAAATCATGAGACCCCGTAGAATACAGTTGTCTATGTTTACAGTTACAGAGTAATTGAGTAAGGTTGTATCGTATATTTTTTTTACTATTTTGGGTTGTATCAAAGTATATTTTCATATGAATACGATTTTGATGTTTTATTTCATTTACATATATATTGAATAATTTTTAATATTATGTAACCAAATTTTAATAAACGATCGAATTATTACGATCATCGACTGTCAACGGTCGTCAGTTAATGGTCAATCCGCCCTAGCTGAACTTGGATCCCGGATTCGCCGCTGTCGTTGATGGAGATCCGGCGTACTGGACACCAGTTGAGTCGTCGAAAAATGTCTCTAATGGTGTAGGAGATAATGTTTTTGTAACATTCCGAAATTTAAAAAAAAATAAAAATAAATTATTATATTATTTTGAAAGTGAGGGATTAAGGTGAAATAAATATTAATATATTATATATTTGGGGTCGAATAATTGGATTTTGATAAAGTAATGATATGCATATCAATATTAGACTCATTTCGAATGTCGTAATTAATTAGAAGTCTATGACTCGAGAAAAGTTATTTTGGATAAGAACGTATTAAGTTATACCCAATTGAAAGAAAATAAGATAAATAGAATTTTATATAGTTATAATCCTATTCTTTTCCTCTTTCTGGAAACGGGTAAGGTTTATATTAAATTATTAATATTTTTTATTGGTTTAATATTAATCCTTAGTATGATTAGGCTAAACTTTGGTGATTCAATCTAATTCTACTAATTAAACTCAACTTTATCCCGACTCATGGTACATGTTTTCTAGAATAACTCAACCACTTTTTATTACTATAAATACTAGGCAAGGATCTCATATTTTACCACACCAAAAGTATTCACACGTGAAAGAGAGAGAAGAAGGAAAAAAGAGAGAGAGAGAAGGAAGAGAGAGAGAGAATAGCTTTGGAAATATCAAATATTTTAATCACATACTTTCAAGGCGGAGGAAAGATTTTCAACGTATTTCAATTTTTTTTTTTTAAAAATGAGGTAAGATACATTTATGTGCAAAGTGTATTAATTTTCCTTATAATCTTATATACAATTAATATGCATGGATTACTAGTGGACCTTCGGGTTCTAGAGAAAGAGATATGATATTTTTACGGGAATTTAAGAGGACCTAAGATGGGTGTGTCGCTTGGTCACCGATATATTCCATAAGAGAATAGCGGTATGAAGTGTATAATTTATTTGTTATGTGATGGTGTATGGAAATTGCAAGTATCTTACTGGGTATTTTAAATACTCACTCTTACATTAATTTTACAGGTTAGTTCGGGTCAATTAGAACAGTGACGAATTGGTGATGCGAGCTGCCATGTGGATAAAGAATAGAGAAAAAGAAATAAATTTGCCGTTTTTAAAATTTATCAGTTACTTTAATTGATTCAGAATGTGTTATTTGAATTTGCTAAGAGTTTATGTTTATGTTTAGATATGATTTTCATATTTTCAAATTTAGATTTATAAATATTGCAGATATTGTTTACTAAATAATTCTATTTTTATATTTCCACATTTAACTTAAGGAAAAGTAAATTTTTCGTAACGTTCCGGTATTTATAGTAAAATTGGGGCATTACACTTCACTCGACGGACATACAGAATTTCATTCAAAATTCTACTCTTAGTTCAACTAGTATACAACAGAGTTTGGGTCATCTCGCTCCAGCTTACAGGTAATGGATTTTCTTGACACACATTTTGCCACAAAAACCCTAGAGGCCGACCCAGTGTGAGCGACCGTTACAATATGGTATCAGAGCACGGTTTTACTTTCCTGTAGACTTTTTCAAAAAAAAAAAATCATATTTTAATAAATCTCTTTTTCCCACTTATTGTTTCGAGTTTCTTTGATTTGCGTATCCACAAGACTGAAAAGCTTTGTCATAAGAACCTAAACTGTCTAAGGCGAGTTTGGGAATTAAGTGGTCCGTTTGTGACCCCCCCTCCTTACCTGGAAGTCTTTTCAGTTACGTGTTATTCAAATCATTAAGACGGAGAACAATAATTCTAAGAAAATTCATTTTTTTTTAAAGATTTTGTGGAAAAAAATCACTATTCACCTGAACAATACTGTTCACATGAACAGTATATCAATGTTTTTAAAATATATATATATATATATATATATATATTTTAGTAACTGTTCATCCGTGAACAGTGATAATAAAGAAAATGGTATGCTGTTAACGTGAAGTATTCAATACTTTTTATGCAAAAATAGTTTTGCTTTCTTATTTCCTACATTTGTTTAATGTTAAAGGTTTGTGTAAAATTTATTCTAAAAAAATGAACTTACATACTTTTCATTAGAAACTTTTATGACGTTCCAATTTTAGAAAAATTTTAAACAAATAAAATCAAAGTATTTTTATGTTGTAATGATATAATAATACTTGGCACGTGGCGCTCACCATTCGACTACTCTCCAACTGATCCCAGGTATGAAATGTAATGTCATGTTTTTAAACATTGCTGCATATTATAAAATGTATAAGCATGGTCACCTCGCATAGTTTATTTGTCACCTTACCATAACATCATTTATGCTCTGAGAACAAAATAATATTGATAATACCAAATTAAGCATAATTGAAATATACTTGTCATGTGATTAGGATGACTAGAAATAGCCCAATGTCAGCGTGCTGAAATGGCCATTGAGAAATACATAAATTATGAAGTGAGATGGGAGTGAACTTTTGTTGAATATGTTGAAGATTTCCTTTCTAAGTGGGAGCGGGCAAGGTCGTTTGGATATAATGAGGGGACAATCCTTTCGATATATCACCTTATAAGCACTATGCGACCTCAATAGAGAGACGTGGCTTATTTCTTGAGGGACATGGACTATGATTTATATTTGGAAGAAGATTGGGATAAGAGTGATTTTAAAGAATACTGTGAAGATATCATAATTTTATGGAACTACAGAAAACAAGCACCAGCGCCCGAACCTGAACCGGAGCTAGAGCTAGATCCGGAGGAAGACCCAGAGGAGGAGATCGAACCAGAGCTGGAAGACCCTGAGCAAGAAGTCCAACCACAAAATTTCATTGATTTGGTTATGGATTCCGAGCCCGAGTCATGCATTAATTCGGATGATGAAACGGCATAAAGAAAAAGATTCTAGATTAGAGATAAGTGTTATTTATTTGCTTAGGAAAAGTTTGATTATTTATTTATTTATTTGATTTTTTTGAAGAGCAAATTTTCTATATGTAAGGATTTGGAAATTATATTAAAATTCTCGTTATTACAAAGATCATTAATAATATTAGAGTGTTTTACCAATTTTTCCTAAATTAAAATTTTATTTGTGTTAAGGAAATGTCGAGACAACAACAAAATCAAGCTACGATCATCAGGGATTTGCTAAGGGTGGTACAAGATTTGGGTAGGCAACAAGCACAGGGTGGTCCCCAATGGTACAAACGCTAACAACACCAGCTCAATCGTGGAACAGTTCCATCGCTACAAACCCCCAACCTTTGATGGCAAGGCAGACCCCCTAGCAGCTGAAGAATGGATAAGAGGAATGGAGCGAATCTTCAAACATCTATTTTGCACCAATGCTTAAAAGGCGTTATGTGCAGAATTAATTTGGTATTATCAATATTATTTTGGTATTATCAATATGTGCAGAATTATCTAGTTTGTTGGTTGACGCGGCAGGCCATTGGTGGGAGTCGGCATCTCGCACTAGAACAGAAGCACAACAACGCGCTCTGACTTGGACACAATTTAAGGAGGAAGTGATGGAAAAATACTTCTTACAAGCCCTACGGGATTGCAAGGAGACAAAATTCCTTCAACTCAAACAGGGAAAGATGAAACTTGAAGATTATGTGAGAAAGTTCGTACAACTCTCTAGGTACGCACCACACCTAGTAGACATGGAGGCAAAGAAAGCAAGGAGGTTCGAATTGGGATTGTGCCTTGAGATTGATGGAATAATGACATCCCACCAATTCATCACCAATAGTCACGTTTTGCAAACTGCTCAAGCAATCTCAAATAGGTTGGAAATGGACCAAATTCCCCAGCAAGGGGCCGAGTTATTAGGAAAGAGGAAGTGGAATGGCTCCAATGAGGGGAAGGGAGAGGAACAGAACAAAAAGGTTAACTTTGGATCAAGTTTTGGACAAGTCATTCCACCCTGTCCAAAGTGCAATGAAATACATAGTGGTGAATGTTTGTTTGGGAAGCATGTGTGCTATCGATGCGGTAAAACATGGTATATTTCCAAAAATTGCAAAGAAGACTTCTTAAAGAAGAATGATGAACAAGAAAAGAAGGGAAATGTCCAAGTTTTTGCTTTAACCCAGGAACGGACAACAGAAGACTCGCCCACAGGTAATTTCGAGGACGAAATTATTTTAAGGGGGTAAAATTGTAACATTCCGAAATTTTAAAATAAAAATAAAAATAAATTATTATATTATTTTGAAAGTGAGGGATTAAGGTGAAATAAATATTAATATATTATATATTTGGGATCAAATAATTGGATTTTGATAAAGGAATAATATGTATATCAATATTAGACTCATTTCGAAGGTCGTAATTAATTAGAAGTTTATGACTCGAGAAAAGTTATTTTGGATAAGAATATATTAAGTTATACCCAATTGAAAGAAAACAAGATAAATATAATTTTATATAGTTATAATCCTATTCTTTTCCTTTTTCTGAAAATGGGTAAGGTCTATACTAAATTATTAATATTTTTTATTGGTTTAATATTAATCCTTAGTATGATTAGGCTAAACTTTGGTGATTTAATCTAATTTTACTAATTAAACTCAATCTTATCCCGACTCATGGTACATGTTTTCTAGAATAATTCAATCACTTTTTATTACTACTAGTCTTTGACACGTGCGTTGCACGAGTTTTGTATTTATTATATTTTTATTAGCATCAAAATTGTAGATTTTTTACTTATAAGTAACTTCTTACATTTTACAAATATTTTTTATCTGTATTTTTATTTATTAATAATTTCTTACATAAAAGTTTTTGTTGGAAATAAATAGTGATAGCAAAAAATATCAACAAATGAAAATATTACTAATAAACAAATTCAAAGAAAAAAATTAGTCTCCATGTTTGTAAGTCTCAATCCTCTGTAATACGGAGGCTTGATCTCTCATAACAAGCCTCCGTATTACGGAGGAAAATCTTTCGTGATATAGAGGCTTGTCTCCATAATAAATATGGAGAGATTCCTTTGATATATATATATATATATATATATATATTTATTTATTTATTTATTTAAATGATATTTTATTTATAGATCATCTATTTAACATATAAGTTAATATTTAATTTTAAAAATAAAATATATTTAAATACTTACTCCAAAATTTTAAGTTAATATATTGTTAAGTTACAAGTAATTTTTACAATTATAATTTTTTTTACACTTTTAAATAACTTTAAGCGATTTTTTTTTTACATATATTTATGGAATTCACACTTTTGCTTTTGAATTAACCCCCTCAATAAATTATTATTTAAACGGTTCGTAAACATTTTGATTGATATTATTTTTTGGTCATCCAAATGGTTACTATATACCTTTTACGTACATATATAAAAATAATGTTTTTATTTATTAACAAATGAATATATTTATTTTTCGAGAAATGAGTTTTTATTATTATTTCATTTTTATCATGAAATGATTCTAATTTTAATATTTTAGATTGTGCTTCAAAATTACATAATCTATCAAATATAATTTTCAAAATTAATTTTTATAAAGTAATATGTTTATGATTTTTTTTTTTGTTTTTTGGAAAGTGAAATATAATAATACTAAAAAATAAAAAATAATTAAATTTTTATAATATAATATGTAAGGCAGCTCCTTTAAAGTTGCAAGATTATTCTTTTGTGAAACTCTTCCTTGCAGTCACAACCCCCATACAAATTAGTCACCTAGGTTAATGTAAGGTAGTTACTTTAAAATTACAAGATTATTCTTTTGTGACTAATTTGTATGGGGATTGTGACCTAGTTTTGGTCATCGATTGATTAAGAATATTGGGATCAATTTTATGGAATTTTCCAATCTAACCATGAGGTCTTAATGCAAAGAAAAAACTGTGGAGTTGCAGGGAATCCAAAGACCAATAACAAATGTGATTGAGAAAGATAACATTGATGACCTCAAGAAGGGAACATCGAAGGGAATATGGTTGCAAATTACGAAGAGACATGCTGAAAGTACCAGTCTAGTATTCCAGGAACAGTGCAGCAAATTTTGGATATATTTAAAAGAGTTTTTGCTGAACCAAACGGATTGCCCCTCCTAGGGTTTTTGATCATAAAATCACACTGCAGGATGGCCGTAAACCTATATGTGTTAGACCCAACAGGTATCCCTATTACGAAAAAGAGAAAATAGAGAAGTTAGTGGCTGAGTTGATAAAAAAATGGCAGCATACGGAGCAGCAAGCACTTAAATACTTGCTGGAACAAAGGGTGGGGACTCACTCACAACAGAAATGGGTCTCTAAACCGCTTGGTTATGACTTCACAGTCGAGTACAAGAAGGGAAAAAATAGTGTTGTGGCTGATGTACTCTCCAGAGTACAATACCCTGAGAAAACAAACCCAAATAGTACTGAAACACTGCCCCTGAACCCAGAGCAACCCGATACAACCATATCGATTCAACTACCCAAAACTCCATTCAAGACCCATCATCCACAACAATATCCAACCAAATATACAACCAGCACTAAATCAGAATCCAAGCAGTTAGTATAATCCAGACATAGTGGATTCAAGAGTTGAAGAAAGCTTACTGACATGACCCATGTTGCAGTAGCTTATTAGCCACTACCATCATGGAGACTTGGACCAAACTCATTATTAATTTCGGAATGAGCTACTCTTTTACAAGGACAGACTCCATCTCGGATCATTGGTGTCTTTTCAACAGCAGATCCTGTATCAGTTCTATAATAGCCCATTAGGAGGGTCACGCAAGAGTACATAAAACACAAGCAAGAATAAAAAAGGAGTTTTACTGGCCTAGTTCGAGAAATGATGTTAGAACATTCATCAAAGAATGTGATGTTTGTCAGAGGAGCAAAGTTGAAGCTCTCTTCCCATCGGGGTTGCTTCAACCCTTGCCAATCCCTGCCAAGAACAGGGAAGACATCAGTATGGACTTTATCGAAGGACTATCCCCTTCAGGATGCAAAATAGTGATATTTGTGGGGGTGGATAGGTTAATTAAGTACTTTCATTTCATGACTATTACTCATCCTTATACAGCAGTGACAGTGGCTAAGACATTTATGGATAATGTGTTCAAGTTATATGGACTGCTCAAAACAATTGTTAGTGATCGGGACCCAGTGTTTACTAGCAGTTTTTGGAAGGAGTTGTCCAGGCTATGTGGAACTGAATTGTTACTTAACACAACATACTACCCAAACTGATGGCCAAACAGAAGCCATGAATAAAGTACTAGAGTATTACCACAGATGCTTTTTTAGTGATAGACCGAAAGATTGGGTCAGGTGGTTACTTTTAGCTGAATATTCATAAAATACTTCAGGGCAAAAATCAACAAAGGTGACACCTTTTGAAGCTGTATATGGTCAATCTTCCCCCAAGATGTTACCATATGAGGTAGGGTCTATGTCAGTGCAAGCTGTTGATGACGAGCTAAGGAGCCTTGAGGTTTTTGCTAAGTTAATCAAAGAAAACTTGCAAGAAGCACAAGTCAAGATAAAATATTTTGCAGATAGAAAGAGGCGAACCCTAGATCTTGAAGTGGGAGAGATGGTTTACCTTCGTTTGAGGCCCTACCAAAAGTTGACAGTATCAATGCGAAGGAGCCTCAAGATCGTACCGCGATACAACGATCCCTTCAAGAACATTTGTAAGGTTGAACATGTAGCTTACGAGCTTGATTTAGCTCCAGAATGTCAAATCTATCTGATGTTTCGCATCTCTTGCCTTAAGAGGAAGCTCAGAAAAGGAGTTCAACTCAACCAGTTTTGCTAAGCTCACGTCCAAGGGAACTCTTGCATCGAAACTTGTGAAAATTCTCGAACAAAGGCTTAAAAGGAAAGAAAAACAGACTAGGGGTCGAGGTTTTGGTGCAGTGGGCTGGATCAGAGGAGGTTGACGCTACTTGAGAGGATCTGGAAACCCTAACCTTGAGGACAAAGTTACCTAACAATGGAGGTCTTTGTTATGAGTTAGGTTGGAGTCCTTAGCATTTGTTGAAATGTGTCTTTTTTCTTTTAAATTTGCAACCTGTCTTTTGTTATTTTGACACTAGGTTGGAGTCCCTTAGTATTCGTTGAAGTGTGTCTTTTTTCTTTAAATTTGCAACGTGTCTTTTGTTATTTTGATTGGGTCATCTGTAGTGGGCCGATTGGCCTTGTTATGGGTAGTTATTTTGACTTCTTGAGTTAGTTAGCAATAATTCAGTTTCCAAATCATGGGGCATTGAATTTTTTTTGCCCAATTACAGAGTAATAGTGGACTTCTGGTAACCTCAAATTACCACCAATATTCTTCTAATTTTGTTACACAGTATTATTATTGTATAACACTTTTTGGCACCACATGATGCTAGAAATCGTAATGAAATCCGTCGGAATGCGGGAAGAAGTTATTATCGAAAATCGCAAAAATTGTAACAGACTATAGAGGTAACAGTTCCAACCGCTTGATATCCATGGTAGCATGGCTGTCTCTACTACCTTGAATCCTTTCCATTTTAATGCCCTTATGGCGTGATCAAGAAATGATCTATTCACCTGATACATGATATTTGTCTACACTGTCCTTCCATCGTCTACAATGGTAGTAGCAAGAAAGTAGTATTCCATATCAAATAGGAAGTTCTTGATTTCCTATGCATTGTACCCTTTCATAGGTGCACAGTTCTGAATTATGAGCCTAGGTGCATACTCTTGTGTTTGTGGCTTGCTCTATTACCAATTTCATGTTGGGAGTATTCACAACTGAATGTTCGATGTTTCCATTTCTTCCTATAGATTGGGAGTAATTACAACTTCAGTCATTGTTGCACAAGCCATTGACCCTTTTATATAGTTGGATGTGTAATTCTCAAATTTCCGTTTTGAGCACCTCAACCTTTTTCACAAGGCTCTTGATGGCATAGCATAACCTAATAGTTTGCTCATCAAGTACATCGATACTCTGTTTAGTACTCTTCTTTTGATCACCCGCCTTTGTGATGTGTGATGCATTCAGATTCATAACTTTCTTATCAAAGGTCGTAAGTCGCAACTTTGATACCAATCTTCACGGGTGCCTTTTTTCTAGTGTAGAATGGACATCGTATGACAGTAGTCTTCTTCATTATACTACTTTCCTTCTATTGTTGGTCGTTTAGGGACGAAGTACTGGAGACAATTTAAAGAAAGCTTTACAACAAAAAAATTAAATGCATTGGAAATCGTTTGTTAATTGATTATTGAACGCAGTAAATTGTATTATTGGTGTAGGAGGTGAACACCAGTGAACTTGACAAAACTTTCAATTACTTTATAACCCTATAATAACTGTAAGGAAGAAAAACCTAAATGAAAGGAATAGACATTTAAAAGATGATAAATAATAATAAACGTTTACAAAAGCAACATTATTTAACAAATGAAATAAATTATTACAATAAAAAGAAAATTATTAACGTAAACTAATTTATATAAAGTGCGATTGAAGTTTGACAAACCTGCAGCTGTAAGTGAATCAATGGGCCAAGTGTAACTACGATCTTGACACATGGACTTGCCAAAGGAGGTTGACATTGACTAGGTGGACTATAAAGAAAAATGTAGAATTATTGTTTTTCTTTGAAGAGGTTTGGTTGATTATATAGATGTTTGACTTTTCAAAATTTCTGAATTTAATTTCACATATTAATAATAAAAAATGAAAATAGGAACTTTATGATGTTATTTGTGAGTTGATTTTATATTTATAATATTTCTACTTAATCAATTGTATTTTTATTTCACAATTGACAAAGCCTTCATTTTATATTGCTTTTTTGCTAATATTTAGCTTCATACTCTAACAACTTAAATTTGCTAGTTGCTCAAATTGGAGACACAATTTCTAATTACTACACAGTTAGTAAGTACTTTGTTTTCCACCATATCTTTAATTTTTCATTTATTTGCTAATTGTTGTTGATTATAATTTATATTTAAATAAAATTATTATTGTTTTGTCAACTTATGTTATATCAATTTTACAATATCGATCTTTTCAAATTTTAGAAATCCCTAAAAATCTTCATGGATCCAACCGGACCATCTCGAGAGTTTTAAACTTCCCAGGGCACATTCCGAGTTTGCCCTTGAAAACTTGGAAGCAAGAGTGCAACAATGTCTTGATTAAGCCCCTCTTTGATTCCCATTTTTGGGATAAAATGAATTATGGAATAGTAGCTTTTTGAAGAATGTGTGGTTAAAAAATAAGAATTTTTTTTTGAAATTCGTATATTATTATTTTATAGAAGAATGTGTGGTTGAAAATTAGTTTTGAAAAATGCATTCTTAAAAAAAGGGGATCAAACAAGAGCTAAATAATTGCAACGTGATCATGTGAAGAGTCACAATGGGCATACAAGTTGAAGGTCAAATGCTTAACTTTTGTTTGATTTAGTTGAAAATTAGACTTTTAATAAATTTCGATAAAAAAAATAATAAAATACATGGTTGAAAAGTTGTGATTAATATATAATCGGTGATTAAAAATATTTTTTGATTTATAATTGAGTTTTTATCAACTTTTTAACCTACACTGAACCTAACATAGTGAATATAATGTCCCAGTTCCACATGGATTAAAATCGAATTTTGATAAAAATTGATAAAATATGTGGGTGAAAAATTGTAAATCCCACTTAGGAGGTATTTGAGAGTGATTTTTCACTCTCAAAAATTGATTTTTTTGACTTTTATTTCACTATTCCAACTGTAATTTTTGATTTTTTCTCTTACAGGCGGTCTCCAGTTTTATTATAACGGTCAAAAAATCAATTTTCAAAATTCCTACCGAACATGACCTTAATATGTTGTTAAAATTAATTACTGACTTTAATCAAATATGGCTAAATTTCGATATGTTTGGTGCACTAGGTTCATTTGTTAACTATTTAAACCCCGTTTTTCGAAATAAACGCCTTGATGGTAAATTTGCCATTGCCCATGACAGCCCTGTGCAGTATCGTAACTAATGGGAGCAAAGAGCTTTACTCTTCAATCTCAAAAGCATTAACTTCGACGACAAACCTGAAATACCTCCAAAAAATCCATTCCTTTATAGTCGCCGTTGGTTTACAAAGATCTGTGTTTTTCTCTGGCAAATTAATAGCTAAATACTCCCAGTTCAAAGATCCACACTCGTCTGTATGGATATTTCGTGTAAATTCACCCACGGACAATGTATATATGTGGAATACACTTATTAGAGCAATGACGCACAATGGTTTATTTATAGAAGCATTAGAGTTTTACAAACGGATGAGACAATCCAAGGTTGAACCCGATAAACACACTTTTCCTTCTGTTATTAACGCGTGCGGGAGTCTGATGGATTTGGAGATGGGGAATCTGGTTCACAAGCATGTTTTGAAAGTGGGTTTCAAATCCGATTTGTATATCAATAATGCCCTGATTGATATGTATTCAAGGTGTAACGTGTTGCCCAAAGCACAAGAATTGTTCAATGAAATGCCTCAGAGAGATCTGGTTACTTGGAATAGTCTGATCTCAGGTTATAGCTCGAATGGGTATTGGTTGGAGGCATTGGAAACATATTTTCAATTAAGAATGTTGGGTTTAGTGCCTGACTTGTTTACATTTTCTAGCGTTTTACAAGCGTGTGGTGGATTAGGGGAGGTTGACGAGGGCCAGATGCTTCATGGTTTTGCGGAAAAGATAGGGATTAAGAAGGGCGTGATTGTCTGCAACGGGTTGCTTTCAATGTATTTTAAACTTGATAGGCTAACGGAGTCTTGGAGGATTTTTTATGAGATGGTTGTTAAAGATACTGTCACCTGGAATACCATGATTTGCGGGTATTCCGAGTCTGGTTTGTACGAAGAGTCTATCAGGTTGTTTTTGGAAATGGTGAGTCAATTTGAACCTGATATGTTGACAATAACATCTGTTCTTCGCGCATGCTCTTACATTGGGGACCTAAAGTTGGGAAGATATGTCCATGACTATATGGTTAAGAATGGATATGAATGTGATACCATGGCTAGTAATATTATTATTAACATGTATGCCAAATGTGGTGATTTATTGGGTTCAAGGCGAGTTTTTGAGAGCATGACAACTAAAGATTCGGTATCATGGAACTCACTAATGAACGGTTATATTGAGAATGGTCTTTATAATGAAGCAACGGAGCTTTTTAGGAGGATGAGGATGAATTTGCAACCTGATTCTGTCACTTTTGTGACACTTCTATCTAATTGCACACAATTGATAAACTTAGAATGGGCAAAGGAACTGCATTGTGATATAATAAAGCAAGGGTATGATTTTGCTCAAGTTGTGGGTAATGCTCTTGTTGATGCATATGCCAAATGTGGAGCAATGGAGGATTCACTAAAACAATTTGAAAACATGGAAATTCGGGACATAGTAACTTGGAATACTATTATTGCTGCATCTGGTCATTCTAAGGATAGTAATCTAGGTTTCAGAATGGTCAGTAGGATGAGAATGGAGGGACTGATGCCAGATATACCTACGTTATTAAGTACCTTGCCTTTGTGTTCCTTGCTTATTGCTAAAAGACAAGGGAAGGAGATGCATGGCTGCATTTTCAAGTTGGGTTTTGAATCAAATATTCCAATTGGCAATGCTTTGATTGAAATGTATTCTAACACTGGTTGTTTAAAGAATTCAGTATTGGTATTTGACAAAATGAAAAAAAGAGATGTAGTTACATGGACAGCATTGATTTCTGGATATGGAATGTACGGTGAAGGAAGGAAAGCTCTTAAAATTTTTGAGGAGATGAAGGCGGCTGGTGTTGTTCCTGATCACATCGTGTTTGTTGCTATCATATATGCATGTAGCCATTCTGGTTTGGTGGAAGAAGGGCGGGCTTGTTTTAATCAAATGAAGAAAGACTACAATATTGAGCCCAGGCTTGAACATTATGCTTGTGTAGTTGACCTTCTGTCACGGTCTGGCCTCTTAGCCGAAGCAGAAGAGTTTATTTTTTCCATGCCATTACAACCAGATGCAAGTATATGGGGGTCTTTACTTAGTGCTTGCAGAACAATAGGAGACATCGAGATTGCAGAAAGAGTGTCAGAGCGCATCTTTCAATTGAACTCAGACGATCCGGGATATTACGTTTTAGCTTCAAATGTGTATGCTTCCTTGGGAAAGTGGGACCAAGTGAGGATGATACGAACATCCTTAAAAGCTAGAGGACTCAAAAAGGATCCTGGATGTAGCTGGGTGGAGGTTCAAAATGGGGTTTACTATTTTGGGTCTGGCAATCAGTTCTTTGAACAATACAAGGAAGTCAATAAGTTGCTAGAGGTTTTTTCGGGACTAATGGCCAAGGAAGGCTATGTTGCTGATATTAAATTTGTTTTGCATGACATAGAGAAAGATGAGAAAATGGACATGCTTTGTGGCCATAGTGAAAGGCTTGCCATAGCATTTGCATTGTTGAACACAGAGCCTGGTACTCCTTTGCAGATAATGAAAAATCTCCGTGTATGCGGGGATTGCCACACTGTGACGAAGCACATATCAAAGATTGTCAAACGGGAAATATTAGTCAGAGATGCCAATCGCTTTCATTTATTTAAGGATGGAACATGTAATTGTGGAGATCACTGGTGAAAAATAATTGGAGGCATATAGTTTTTGATGGAGAAAGGTCTTTTATTCTGGAAGCATCTTCATAATAGATGCTTGGCTTTTGGATCTCAGAATCATGCTTCTTTCAGTAACTTCAGATGAAAACGGTTATAGAACTTATGGTTCAGACAATGTCATCTCTCTTGCCAGTTTTTATTAGGTAAAACTTGAATTTAGGGTTCTTTCAATGTTTATATTATCAACAAAGCGATTAGGAAAATTCTGGATGGTAAGCAGGGGCGGACCCATTAAGGGACCAAATATCTTGAGAAAAATGCCAAGACAAATACTGGGCATCTGGTCTAGTGGTTATTATTGCTTTAGATGTAGGAATTAGGAAGCCCTGAGTTCGATTCTCAAAACGTTCTTTTTGTCATTCTTCTTGTGTTTTCATTTTGGCTCTTTCATTCCTTTGCTTTCACAGTTTATTTTAGCTCTTTTTTTTGTTTCAACCCCACTGAAAAATAATCTTGGGTCCGCCCCTGATGGTATGGCCGAATTATTTCTTTCTCCATTTGATTTGCTTCAAGTTATGGCAAATATAGTTCTGGAAGATGGATGCTTAGTTTTAATGGTTTGATCTCTGTTACCATGCAGACCATTTCTTACGTTGATGTTCAGATGTCAAGAAAAGTAGACATATCTCCTCCTTAGTTTGAGGAGGTAATTGGTCACTTCGAGACTACCATTGACAAAAAGGTGACTCATCTCGCCTTTCTGCAGTTTATACTCTTTCTACTTAGTAAGATAAATTATAAATGATAGTCTATATGAATTATTTAACTAGAATCTGAAAAATTGCATCAATGTTGCATCGATCGAGAAACTACTCATAGCATCTTTTGTTAACCAGTCTACTGATTCACGCTGTCATGGAAGGATCTGTTATTACTTTAGAAACCAGCTCGCTGAATGTTCACTTATTTATTTTTATCTTCTAATGCATGAAACCTACCATCTTTGGCAATTTATATTGCTTTCTTCATAGTTATGGTGCCACCTAATAAGTCACTGTTTTTTAGAAGTTCAAGAAACCAAGATGATTGTTCAACAAGATTATTCTGTAAACTAGATGTTATAATAATCAGATTTGATGACTACTATAATCTATTACTTGTTGCATGTGATAATGCTTAGGTAATCTCAATGACTCGTACAATTAATGCGATTAAGATTTTATTAGTTGGATTGTATTTCATGACCGCTGACATTTAAGGTAGACAAGTAAGAATGCTCAAACAATTTCACTTTCTAATGCCTTCAAGATTTCATGACACTAACAAGAGTTCACTGACTACTCCGGACTTGGATTACCTGTTGTGACGATGGAATGAAACTTAATTATTTAAGTGTCCTTGTGCTGAATGAAATTTTACGTGGTGCTGTACAGTGCATTCCAATTGCACTAGTGCTTCGACTAAAGTCCACACTTCTGCTGCCAAGTTAAGCTATTCACATATTTGTATTATAGCAACAATATGATTTGCCCCCCAGGGCACTTCTCCACTGGTAAAGGACGGACGCTGTCAAATCTGGCAGAGCAGAGGTCGTGAGTTCGAAACATGGGGCTCTTGGAAGGCAAGGATTTATTCTTGGAAGGCAAGTGGGAACTTGGAAGGCAAGGATTATTCTTGGAAGGCAAGGTGCAACTTGGATTGGCTTGCTTGGCATTTTGTCAGACCAGGTGGGGAGCGCTCGGACCCTGGCCAGTTGGAGGCACATCCTGCGATTAACCGGACTGTGTGAAGAGGGGCCGGATCACAGACCCAAGGATTAGTCTAGAATAGGACACCTTGTAAAAAAAAAAAAAA
>NC_036239.1:9353666-9407003 GCF_002742605.1 Olea europaea var. sylvestris
GGTAAAAAAAGAAAACTTTAAAAAAAAAAAAAAAAAAAAAAAAAAAAAAAACAATATGATTTCCAGAATAGTGCCCAAAAATATTCATTGATTATGGACAACATATTAGCAATATATACTTTGAATTATATATTTCTCTATAACATGTTTATGTGCATAATTCATAATTGTCGTATAACCTCGAGTTCTTTGAATAATTTCCCAAAATAAACAATATTTTCACGGTGGAATGTTTAAATAAATCTCATTTATTAAAAAGAAAATGTCTGATTTACATATCTTGCTTTTAGTCTTAGATGGTTGAAATATGTAGCCGTATATTTGAATGTTGGTTTGCTTTGTTGTTAAGGTTGCCTGGACTAAAAGCCTTTTTCAGTAATGAATTTCCTTCCCTAGAGATTTGGTTATCTAGATGTTCATCGTGTAGGAATTTTATTTTCATTTAACAGAGCAGAAAATTAAAATGTTAACTATGATAATTAATTCAGTAAATACATGATGCTGCATATTGGTACATCTACACTTGGTCTTGCTTTGTTTGATCTGATATAAAATATATATGTTTTTCTGCCAACAATTCCAAAATCATTTCTCGGGAGTCCTTCATCAGCCGAAGTAATTGGACAAAGTTTAATTTTACAGGATGCAGGTTCTGCTTATCTAAAAAAACTATGGTAGAATACTGGGATGTTATAAAGAAACCCTTTTTTTTTTATTGGAATTATTACTGATTCCATTAATCAGGTACATGATTCATTGAGATACAACTGCTTTAAGATATTTTTCACGCATGACTTGAAATTTCACAATCATCTTATCTCGTGGCGGCCAGCATTCTTTGATTACTGGATCATTGGAGAAGTTCTGCATCCATGCTGATAGCAGTGGAAATTTCTCTTCATCAACCAAGTTCAGATTCATTATCTCTTCCAGGATGCTGATTATATTAGCCGTCCAACCAAAGGCAATGTCAAGATATCCGATTGTCTCTCCCCCGAAGAATTTCTTTTCTTTCAGCAACTCTTCAATGGGTTTCAGGTTCTGGACAGCTGCAGCAATAGGCTCTTCTTGCTCTTTTCCTTGAGTAGTAAAAACATTCCATATTGATGAAAAAAGCTGTATTGCACAATGATGGGTGTTATTGAGAGAAGTTCGAATTTACTTTCTACAAGAGAAGGTAGATTATCATGTTTTGGATGAAAGAGACCAAATCGATTGTCCGAACTTACTAGTTCCTTTGGCTACCAACAATTCCTTTTTGAATCGTTGGTAAAATCACCTCTTTTTAGCTAAAATATCATTGCTAAGAAGAGTCGATGTACCAAGGTGTCAAAATGTATTGGGGGGTAGCACATCTATGTATGAATGAATTCATTCTGGAAAAAGTCGAAATCATTTTTAAGGCAAGGGATTTTTATACCTTATCATCTCCAAACTTTGCCCAGAATCGTGCTTTGGCTTTCTCGTACGGATCTCTTGGCAAAAGAGGACATTGTTTCCATGTCTCGTCAACATACTCGAGAATTACAAGTGATTCACAGATTGGCTTACCGTTGTGCACAAGTACAGGAACCTTCTTGTGAATGGGATTATACTGCAGGAGTGAATCACTCTTGTTGCTGAGATCTTCGAAAATGGTCTCATATTCTAAGCCCTTAATCTTGAGTGCATGTACGATCCTCAAAGCAAATGGACTCGACCATGTCCTGAAAAGCTTCAATTCTTCAGCCATTTTGTTCTCGCAGGTAATTTTGTGAAGATCAAGAGTCAACTTATACCAAAATTTCCTTTCTTAAATGTATAATACACTATAAATGTGAATTTATTTCTATTTGTCAGCTGTGACTATTTTCGTCATATATGGCGGCTGTGAATATTTGATTAGGGGGGTGGTTGCATTACAGGCTGGTCGAACATCCTTTTCGAGGTCGATGTATTTATTATTTAATGATGTTTGTATGTGTGGACTACATTTTGCTGGTGAGATATCAATTTGACAATTGCAGTACTTCATTTTGAGGACAAAAAATCTGGGTTTCGTAATGAATAATACTACTCAAACGGGGTTTCAAAATAGAGGTTTTGACAGGTGTTGCGTTGAAAGTATCTGTATGGACAAAAATTCTGGTTTTCGTATTGAATAATGCTACTTGATATTGACATTCCCTGTAACCCGATCACTATATTATCTCGATGACCAATTTTAGATGAACTTGCAATTCCACATATGGAGTGCTCGAGCATATGGCACCCCGGGATACCATGCCCGATCACTTCCTGCCTAGCTACTTTACATATTGCGATACTTGTCCTCAAGCATAAGTAGTCCTCGAGCATATGCTCCCCTCACAACCTACGATCGTTGACCATTTAGAATTCCTAGGCAATTAAGACTTTAACTCAACCATATATTTGACTCCCGCAAGGACTCTATCACACATACAATTATGGTATTTGACCAACTCCTTAACTGTACAGGACTCCAACAAATAATGACATCAAACTAGTTGAGTCCCACTAGGAGAATATTGCTTACTACTATAAATACAGAACCTTGAGCCATTATTCAGATACATTTTTCATTATTCTCCACTTTATAATTTCACGCATATAATTCCCTTTCTGACTTAAGCATCGGAGGGGCGACGAGAACATACCTCGTTGCCTTTGTTTCAGGTACCGGAAGACTACGATCGTGCTCAATCCAAATCATCAAGCTTGGGAAATCTACAGATACGATTTTTGGTAGCATCATTAGCGCCGTCTGTGGAAAACGCTGCCAAAAGCCATGGTTAACACACGATCAGGTCTTCCTCCCACAAACTCATTCGCTTCCATCCCTTATCCTGCCGAAGATCAACTGGCTCCATATGAAGAATTGTCAGGAGTGCCCGCACCTCTGCCAGCGGTCATCACAACCGAAGCATTTGAAGAGCTCCGTCAGCAGGTGGTCACACTCTTAAGTCAAAGAAATTCACATCCGTCGCGAGCGCAGGCGGAGCATGGTGATTTTATGGCTGATGCTCGAGCACGACCACCAAACCCTGCACTGGCGGAGTAGGAACCTTGTGTATTCACAATATGGCCTCGGGGTCGAGATCGGTCGTCATGGATTTCGGTGAAATTGCCCGGATTATCCAAGAAGGAATTACAGCTGGCCTGCAACGGAATGCTCGGGGGCCAACGAGTTTCACCCCTAACACTCCATTCACGCCAGAGATATTGTCATATCCCTTGCCCGATAGATTCAAATATTCTCGCATTAAAGAGTATGATGGGACGACCGACCCCATCAACCATCTCAAAGTATACACTGATGTCATGAACATGTAAGTTGCGCCGGATCAGGTTATGTGCAAAGCCTTTCCACAAACGCTGACTAATGCAACTAGAGATTGGTTCTCGACATTGGAGCCCAACTCCATAGCTTCATTATCAGATTTGGTTGTTTAGTTCTTAGCCTTCTTTGCAAGTAGAAAACGAATCAGAAAGACCGCGGCCTCTCTCATGCAACTTCGCCAGAGACCAACTGAAACTCTACGAGGATTTATGACAAGGTTCAACAAGGAAAGGTTTCAGATACCCAACCTTTACATCATAGCAGCTGTCTCCATCCTCACTTACGTCATAAGATGTGAAGCTTTCAAGATGTCTTTATCAAAGACCCCGTCGCAGATAGTGACCGAGCTCCTCACCCGAGCTGAAAAAGACATTAATATGGAGGATACACTAAATCCAAGGAGACCTGGTCCTTACCATGAAAAGATCGAGAACAAGAGGCAACATGATCTCGTTCCTTGGCATGAGCTTCCCCTGGATAAGCGCAGGAATGAGGCACCGTCAGCATCTCTCACTCGGTTGAACACCTCTAAGACAAACATCTTGATGGAGGTTAAGGATATGAAAGAATTAAAGTGGCATTCAAGGATGAAGTCGCTCCCTGACACAAGAGATAGGAGCAAGTATTGCGAATTTCACCGGGATCAGGGGCATACTACAGAGGATTGTCATGCTTTACAGTGAGAAATTGAAGACCTTATCAAAAGAGGATTTTTAAAGAATTACATTGGTCATGATAAACGATCAAGGAATGACCGTGACAATCGGAAAGAGCCTGGGGCCGGAAGCAATGCTCAACCCACCGTCGGAACCATTAATATTATCGTTGGGGGCATAGCATTCGATGGAGATATAAGTAATGGGTGAAAGCAATATGCCCGCCAACATGCTCATACCCCAAGAGAATCCCGTGACGAAGTCAAAGACATCACTTTTGGTGCAAGAGATTTGGAAGGAATATCATATCCTCATGACGATGCCTTGGTCGTCCTGTGGTTGTGGCTAACTTCGAAGTAAAGAGGATTCTGGTTGATAATGGGAGTGCAGTAAACATACTCTCGCAGGAGGCTTACGCCAAAATGGGAATCTCTCCCAAACAGCTCAAAGCAGTAAAAACTCCCCTACAGGGATTTGGTGGTGGAGTCATTATCTCTGAAGGCATCGTCGAGCTTCCGCTTACATTAGGAACTGGTAGTACACAAGTGACGGAGATCACACCATTCCAAGTGGTTAATACCCCAATGGCCTACAACATCATTCTGGGAAGACCCCTACTGAACAAGATCCAGGCTATTGTGTCAACTTTCCACCTCGCCATGAAGTTCCCCACAGGTCATGGCATCGGAGTAGTTCGAGGAGACCAAACAACAGCTAGACAGTGTAATGTTACTAGCATCCGAGGAATGAGTGCTGACATCATGCAACTCGCAGAGCTCGAGCTCGAGCTTGAGCCAAGGGATAGATTGGCCCCCATTGAGGAATTGGAAGTGGTCGAGCTCAAGCATGGAAAAGCCGTTACTATTGGTCGGGATCTCATGGCCAACCTCCGGGAGGAAGTCATCAATTGTTTGTCACGCAACATTGATGTTTTTGCATGGAAGGTGGAGGATATGCCAGGGATAGACCCAGAAGTAGCTGTCCATAAACTCAATATCAGCACAGGGGCCAAACCTGTTAAGCAAAGGAAGAGTCAGTTTGCATTGACTTCACAGATCTTAATAAGGCGTGCCCAAAGGACAGCTACTCGCTACCAAGGATTGATAATTTTGTGGATAACACATTAGGACATAAGCTGTACAGCTTCTTAGATGCATTCTCAAGGTATCATCAAATCCTCATGGCCAAAGAAGACCAATAAAAGACTTCATTCATGGCTAATTCAGCCATATATTGTTATAGGGTGATGCCATTTGGATTGAAAAATGCTGGGGCGACATATCAGAGGCTCATCAACAAAGTCTTCGTCGATTTGATAGGGAAGAACATCGAGGCCTATGTGGACGACATGGTTGTAAAGAGTAAGAGGGTGGAGGAACACATATCCGACCTAGAGGAGGTGTTCGTCATCCTACGAAAATATAAGATAAAGCTCAACCCGGAGAAGTGTGTATTCGGCATAGTTTCAGGAAAGTTTCTGGGTTTTATGATCACTCATCGGGGGATTGAGACCAACCCGACAAGATTTAAGTTCTAACAACAATGGAATCACCAAGGACCAATAAAAAGGTTCAAAAGTTGACAGACAGGGTAGCTGCCTGAAATAGGTTCATGTCCCGAGCAGCAGACAGGTGCTTCCCCTTCTTCAAAGCCCTCAGGGGTAATCATTGCTTTGAATGGAATGATGAGTGCGAGAAGGCTTTTCAGGAGCTCAAGCAGACATTGGAATCTTCTCCTATCCTTACCAAACCCAAGCCCGGGGATACTCTGTATTTATACTTAGTTGTATCTCAGAATGCAGTGAGTGTTGTCTTGGTGAAAGAGGTTAACAGGGCCCAGCAACCCATTTATTACGTAAGTAAAGTCCTACTTGATGCAGAAACAAGATACACTTTGGCAGAACTGCTTGTCTTTGCACTGATAGTGGCAGCACGAAAACTTCGGCAATATTTTCAGTCACATCCTATTGTAGTGCTCACCAATCAGCCTCTAAAACACATTCTTTAGAAACCAGCGTCTTAGGAAGATTACTGAGGTGGGCAATTGAACTCGGAGAATTTGATATAGAGTTCAAGCCCCGTCCATCTATCAAAGCTCAGGCCTTAGCTGCCTTCATTGCAGAACTCACCCCAAGGCCTCGGGGGCTAGATGGTAGCTCGAGCTCGACCACAGGTGTGTGGGAAATTTTCGTAGATGGAGCATCAAACTCCTCGGGCTCGGGCGCAGGCTAATCATAAGCCCGGACATGCTCATAAACATTCAATGCGCACTCAAGTGCGAATTTGAGGCGACCAATAATGAGGCAGAGTATGGCCGTCATCATAGCCATGGAACTCGCCATAAATCTCGAGCTTGAAAATATCAAAATTTCCAGTGATTCCCAGTTGGTGGTTGGACAAATCGAAGGGACGTTCGAAATGAAGGACGAGAAGATGAGCTTATACTGCTTGAAAGTGCATGATCTCCAGAGAAAGTTCAAAAGTTGTGAAATTGTGAAAATTTCTCGGGTTGAGAATTGTAAGGCCAATGCCTTGTCAAGATTGGTGTTTAGGGGAATAGATGGGCTTGACAAGACAGCCACATTAGAATTGTAACCGAGCCAAGCATCAACCAAACCATAGACGTCATGGATATTGATAATGAGCCATCGTGGATGGATCCAATAGTGGACTTCATAAAATATGGCAGTCTTCCAGATGATCCTCGAGCATCAAGAAGCATCCGGTCTAAAGCTCCGAGGTATTGCATGATTGAAGGAGTTTTATTTCGTAGGAGCCTCACACTTCCATACCTCAGATGCCTTAGGCCTTCCGAATCATCCCAGGCCCTAGAAGAAGTTCATGAAGGAGTATGTGGGAACCATCAAGAAGCTCAGGCATTAGCCTTCAAGCTCATAAAGTATGGATATTATTGGCCAACCATGAAGAAAGACGCCCAGGAATATGTTAAGAAGTGTGACAAGTGCTAAAGATTTGGCAATGTCATCCACCCTCCAGCAGAGGACTCACTAGCATTAATTGCATAGCCCCATTTGAGCAGTAGGGAATCGACATCCTTGGTCCCTTTCCAATAACTAGGGGGCAATTGAAGTTTGTGGTTGTGGCTATAGAGTATTTCACTAAGTGGGTGGAGGCCGAGCCTTTAGCAACAATTTCAGAGCCGAAGTTAAGAAGTTTCATTTGGAGATCCGTCATATGCAGGTTCGAGATACGAAAGTCCTCATAACTGATAATGGCAGGTAGTTTGACATGCACAATTTAAAAACTTCTGTTCCAACCTAGGGATTGATCACCATTTGACGTCGATTTCCCATCATCCAAGTAATGGTCTCGCTGAAGTGACCAATCGGATTATATTGCAAGACCTCCGTACAAGGATTGGGGATGCAAGAGGTTTCTGGTCTGACGAGTTACCTTCCATACTTTGGACGTATAGAACGTCCCACAGAACTGCTACGGGGGAAACCCCCTTCATGTTGGCTTTTGGTATTGAGGCCACCATCCCTGTTGAAGTCAGGTTGCCCAGCCAAAGAAGGCTTGAGCCTGAAGATGCAGGGCGCACCACTGAACACCTCGACCTCTTGGAAGAAGTTCGTGATCGGGTAACTTTAAGAATGACCTCCTACCAAGATAAAACAGCAAAGTACTTCAATAAAAAGTGAGGACGCGGAGATTCAGAGTTGGAGAACTTGTGTTAAGAAGGGCTGAAGCAGCAAGTCATGCCCCGGGCAAGCTAGGACCAGTCTGGGAAGGGCCCTTTGAAGTCATACGACAGCTCCAAGGAGGCGCAAACAGTTTAAGGGATACATCAGGAAGACCACTTCCAAGACCATGGAACGCCGAAAATTTAAAGATATATTACAAGTAACTTGGTCTTCCAGTTATCAGTAGTCAGGCCTGCACGTCATGGTTCACGTTTTGTATTCTCAGGCCTGCGTGCCAAGTTTTATTTTTTGGTAGTCAAGCCTACGTGCCAAGGTTCACGTTTTTAGTTGTCAGGCCTGCGTGCCAAGTCCATTTTTAAAGTATAATAAGAATTAAGTTATTCGTCAAAATATGATTTAGCTATAGAAAGCCTTGCCCTGCGCAAACAATCAAAAAGCCTTGCTCTGCGCAAGCAAAAAAAAAAAAAAAAACATTGCCCTGCGCAACCAAGTCGAGCCTTGCCCCAAGCAAGCAATCAAAAAAGCTAAACCACGAACACACTTACAAGTAACATTCCCGAGCACACAGTGCCCAATCAACGACGTGATAGATCTTATAAAAAGGCCATTATTGTTCTCGGGAATCACAGTATAGGTCAATACAATTACATTGTCATTCAGTCCCCGGGATAAACAGGTATAATATGCTCGAGCCCAATACATAATGTCAAAAATTGATTTTACAAAATTAAGTCCTCGAGATAACTTGTATACATGCTCGAGCTAAACACAATTTTGAAAATGATTGTGAAATTTAGTTCTCAAGAGAGTCATATTGGCCGAGCATGACAACAATAAATCTTCGTCGTCGATGAATAAGTACGTCAAGGCTAAAACTTCATTTAGGCGTCGAGATATTTAATTAATCTAGGCGTCGAGTTGTTAACTCATCTTAGGTGTCCAGATATTTAATTAATCTAGGCGTCGAGTTATTAATTCATCTTAGGCGTCGAGTTGTTAACTCATCTTAGGCGTCGAGATATTTAATTAATCTAGGCGTCGAGTTGTTAATTCATCTTAGGAGTCGAGATATTAATACATTTTAGGCGTCGAGCTGTTTAAAATATTTTGGGCGTCGAGTTATTATTTCATCTTAAGCGTCGAGTCATCCATTATTCGTCTTAAAAGTGAGCTATTTAAATTTGTCCTGATTGTCAAGATGCCCAAGTCGTCAGCCATACACCCCATACGTTGATAAACATCGATAAAAAGAACATTAACTAAGATCGAGCAAAATACTTGTTCAAAATACAAAAACAGGTGTCGTCATGATCAAAAAGAATAATCAAGAAGTCTAGTCCTCAATATTCTGGTTGGGCTGATCTTCCTCGACGTCGTCACCCTCGATGTCGACCTCTTCATCATCAATGTTCTCCTCGGACTCCGAGAGGGTAAGGTCCTCAGCCACCTGTGGGATAGTCTTCAAGTCCTCGGGCGTTGCGTCTGGCTTCGAGCGAATGAATGCTCAAACCTCTTTTAGGGCATGAAAGTACGAGCCCATTGCGTATTCGCCCTTGAGCTCATTAAAGACATCAGACTTCTTGAACTCCTCGACTGAGTCAGCTCGAGCTTGGACCAACCTCCCTTCATAATCCCTATGAATATTTTCAAGCTCCAGCTTCACCTCTTCAGCCTCATCCTTCATGGCACCAACTTCTTCTCGAGCTTTCATGAGCTCGCTATTCATCTGCTCATGCTCCCTCAGCAGCTGAGCACGGTCGGCCTCAAGGTCGGCAATTCTTTTATTACGAGTCGTAAAGGAGTCCTTGAGGTCAGTCAATTTGGAGGACTCATCTTTTCCTTTCAAAGATAGACCTCGAGCAATGCTTAACGTCTGGAAAAAAATGGACGAACGAAAGTTTAATAAAGCTTTGATTAAAAAAGATGTAAAAATACCTGAACAAATAAAGTTCAGATTACATGATCGACGTACCTTTAGCGTCATGGCCTCGAGGGCCCTCATGCCATCATCAAAGCCAATACTTCCTCGGTACTGGTCAACAATGCTCGGCAAAAATTGACCTCGGGTTTGGTCCTCTAATGGGACAAACCATGTTGGCAGAGCCCCATCCTCGAGATCAACCACTTCGATAGGACCTCGAGATTGAGGGACACTCCGAGGTGTACCCTGAGGGGTTGGGCGCTCAACCCTTTCCCGCTCTTTGGTCGAGGATTTCCCCCTTGGCTGTGAAGTTTTGTCGGGGCCACTCCTCTGTTTCTCGAGCTTGGAATCTCGAGCTCTCTTTTGTCCCCTCTTCTGGTCGGGAGCCCGAGCCTGGGGGACCTTGGACTTCTTGTTAACTGCAAGACATAGGGCAGCAGGATCAAACGTCATTTCTGCAAAATCACCCAACATTAGCACGAGCACGAGCACGAGCATTACAAACGTAGGCAGAATAACGAAAACATTGAAAGTGCATATCCTACCCTCGACGCCTTTCACATTTGCGAGATCGAGGATGTCATCTATATCATACACCAAAGGCTCGAGATTTTCTAACATAAGCCTATCCCTCTCTAAGGACTCAAAATAGGCTTAACCCTCACAAAACTTCGCAGTATCTGGTAAGACATCCTCGAGGATGTTCTATATCATACACCAAAGGCTCCAGATTTTCTAACATAGCCTATCCATCTCTAAGGACTCAAAATAGGCTTAACCCTCATAAAACCTCGTAGTATCTGGTAAGACCCACTGAGGACTAAAAGGTAGGTCGAGATCTTGAGTCACGACGTAAAACCATTTTTCCTTCCACCCTTTTAACGAATTAGGCATCCTTGGGATGAAAGGTAGGCAAAACACGAGAATTGGGGAAGTTGTTTCAGGTCGAACACCATCCTGCATAAGTCTAGGTATGGGGTAATTCCTAGGTACCTACAAGCTACAAAAAAAATAAGTCAACATCCTCCACCCATTTGGCACTAACTGCCCGGGGACTCATATTGTGCTCGGTCAACAGGGTAACAAAGAATGGGTGCACGGGCCACCTAAGCCCCCTTTAAAGAATCTCTGAAAATCACAAACTCTTTTTCCCAAGCTAGAGCCATCCTATCCCCATCCTCGGGATGCCTTATATCACAACCCGGCATAAGGCCATATTCCCTAGCCGTCGATATCGCTAAGTGTTCCTTAACCTACACGGTTGATCTGGGAACCTAAGTGACGTCGGATTATCCTGAGCTCGAGGCTGAGCACTAATAGGTACTGCCATTGGCACTATGGACTGTCCTAAATCCTCGAGTGTAGACCTAGACCCTGAAGACGATGTGTCTCCTTCACTACTCGACATCCTATTCCAAGCTAGGACCTTTCTAAATAAACAACTTAAGTTCTCAAGCTCTTACCTGATACTGACGATTGCGAGAAAAATTTACTGAGAGTGAAAAAGTAAAAAATGAATAGCAAAAGGAGTATTTATAGGAGACCTGGGTAGGAGCCCAAAAGTCGCTGGCACAACCGTCCGATCACGCCACGTGTCTACATTCAGGGGCTCAACCCTTCCACCGCCTCACTTGTTTAGGGCTGATGTCATCACCATGTCAGCTTTGCTCACTCGTCTTCAAAATCCCAAGCATTTACACATCAGTCGCCTTCGAGCCTCTTTGCATCGTATCCTCGAGCGAAAGCTTCAAGCATATGTGCACGGGGGCCAATGATACTGACATTCCCTGTAACCCGATCACTATATTATCCTGACGACTAATTTTAGATGAACTTGCAATTTCACATATGGAGTGCTCGAGCATATGGCACCCCAGGATACCATGCCCGATCACGTCCTGCCTGGCTGCTTTACATATTGCGATACTTGTCCTCGAGCATAAGCAGTCCTCGAGCATATGCTCCCCTCACAACCTTTGATTGTTGACATTTTAGAATTCCTATGCAATTAGGATTCTAACTCAACCATATACTTGACTCCTGCAAGGACTCTATCGCACATACAATTATGGTATTTGACCAACTCCTTAATTGTATAGGACTCCAACATATAAGCACATCTAACTAATTGAGTCCCACTAGGAGAATGTCGCTTACTACTATAAATACAGAACCTTGAGCCATTATTCAGGTGCGTTTTTCATTATTCTCTAGTTTATAGCCTCACGCATATAATTTCCTTTCTGACTTAAGCGTCGGAGGGGCGATGAGAACATACCTCGTTGCCTTTATTTTAGGTACCGAAAGACTACTATCGTGCTCAATCCAAATCATCAAGTTCAGGAAATCTACAGGTACGATTTTTGGTAGCATCACTACTCAAACAAGGATTTTTGGTAGCATCACTACTCAAACAAGGATTTTGACAAGTGTTGTGTTGGAAGTATCCGTATGCATAATTTTTTTACTATTTTTTTCTAACTGTTCAATGATACTTGTGTAGCAAAATTCTTTTATATGGGTTTTGCTATTTATATGCCAGTGTTTGACAGTCCGGTGTACAATTCCCTCATGATAGGATCCGTGCCTAATAGAAAAATTACGAGTTCCCTATTATGAAGGAACTATACATCGGGATTGTCAAACTCGGCATACGCCTAGCAAAACCCCCTTTCATATTATCGTACGTTGTTTGGAAAAAAAAAAAAAAAAAAGGCCCCTCAGCACTATTGTTAGTGGGTATAAACAATAGGGCAGTGCGTGGAGTCATTATTGGTGGGGTATTATCAAGCGATAGTGGCTATTATTATTGGGACCAACTTTCTAAGAAAGTTCTGTATTATTATTATTATTATTATTATTATTATTACTTATTCCCAGTAAATTGTGTCCACAGTCAATGAACTTTCATTATTATTATTATTTGAAGCAATTTATTCCCAGTAAATTGTGTCCACCGTCAATGAACTTTCAATGAGATCTCATTGGAAATTGAGATCAATTCCTCTATTTGCCCATAGGATCACTGTTCAAAGAATTATTTAGAAGCCAGCAAAATGTAAAGAAGAAAAATAGCAATACCAAGATTTATAAGGAGAACTTTCAAATCGAAGAAATATCCTTAGCTGTGATAGATAGAGATATTTCGCATAAACTAAAAATTTGTACGATCATATAAAATCCCTCAAGCACTCCAAACCCGAAGCACACCTACCGGATGAGACTATAAAGTATCCCAAATTCTCAATCTGAGAGAGTCTATGACTATCTTAGACATGGAGGCTCTTGTTAATAGAACACGATATTTCAAATAGAAAACGATAAACCCCCTATAACACACAGAACAATTCAAATCCTATTTTACTAAGAATCAAACAATAAAAATCTATTTTTATTTCAATTAGCACAATAAAAAGTCAAAAATCCTAACACGATCAAGACCAGTCAACGATAGTTAAAAATATTAGGGGTCGACCAACTGCGGTTGCTATCTCATTTCTTTACACCAGGAGTGTACCTCGTGGAAACGCATAGGTAGGAGATATTGATATTGCATACAATTAAACAGATTTTGATAAAAGTTGATAAAATGTGGGATTAAAAAGTTGTGGAAATGTAGAGAACCAAGGGAGATTTATTTTCTTATAGCTAGGATTATAAGATTTTAATTAATAATGTCTCTAGATGAAGGTAACAGAGACGAGTTTAATTGGTAGCCTTGTCAGCAAATTTGCAACACAATTTTTTACACTGAATCATGATAAGTTGATGCGAAAAACAGTATAAAACAGAATGTGACATATACACATACCTAATTTTTCTTGCAAGGTTCTTTTAACTCAACTTGAACTTATCTTGTTTCCCAAAATTCTTTTTAACAACCAGTTTTTGACATTTCCTAAGATTTTTTTAATCATTCAGCTCTTGTTTCGTGTTTTCTGTAGCAAGCGTATGATGTCGTAACAAGTAATATCAGAGACACGGACATGGGGGGACTGAGTTGGGCTGTAGTCCCCCCCCAAGGCCCAAGATTTTATTTTATTTTTTTTTTTTGTGATTTTTTTTTTCACGCATTAGCCCAACTTGAAATTTTGTAACCCGATCTTGAATCTAATCTTGAATCTGTCCTTGAGTAATATAATGGACCTATGAGCCCGAATTGTAGTTCTCACAGAGAGTATTATTTAAAATCTAATTTACTATTCTAACTCCTAATTAACGAAAAACAAATAACAGTATGTATGCACACAATCAATACAACTTAGGAATTTAACGTATGAATGTGGATGTTAGTACTTACAATTCACAGTAATCACTTCTAATTCTCAAATCAATATTCATTACTTATTGTAGTATTCAATTGAATTTTTCATTATTAATCAACATATCTCTCTCGAGTTCAAATTGATTCTTCTTATTTCTCTCCTTTGGTATCATTGTAACCCTAGGATCTTTCTTGATGGAATTCACATAACCAAAAATCACCATTTCATCTCAATTATATTTAGTTCAGAGTTTCTAAAAATTAAGCGGTTGAATTCCAATTTGTTCTTATTTTTTCATGTGCAAAATCAATGCCTAGATACTAGTAGCAATCTTTGCAGTTAGTAATTAGCTGTGTAAATGAAAAGAGTGTGCAGCACTAAAGAAACACCCTCCATAGAGCTACCAAAACTCACTTTACTAGCATTTTTCATCTGGTAGTGCTATATATAGAACATGAATTTCTGCTAAACTTCTTGCAAAATCAAATGGTTTCAAATGATGAAACGGCTCAGAGGATGTCCTCGAAAAGGTTGGTTCTTTATAGTCCAACATAAAAATGGAAATATTTTTGAGAAATCTTTTGTATATAATCAAATGTCTGATTCTTTTTTTTCTTTGTTCTGGTAAAGATTAATTGGCAAAGTTGCTGTTATAACTGGTGGTGCAAGAGGAATAGGAGCTGCCACGTCGAAATTGTTGGCTGAGAATGGAGCTCATGTCATCATAGCTGACATACTCGACGAATTAGGAGCAAAACTAGCCGATTTCATTGGAGGCCGATACGTACACTGTGATGTCTCGAAAGAATACGATGTTGAACACGCAATTCAATTTGCACTAAAATGGAAAGGTCGAATAGACATCATGTTCAACAATGCTGGCATAGCAGGACCAGAAGGGAGCATAATGAACCTCAAAATGGATGATCTGAGGGCATTGGTCGATATAAATTTGAATGGAATAGTACACGGAATCAAACACGCTGCTCGAGCGATGATTGAGGCTAAAAGAGGCGGTTCCATAATATGTTCATCAAGTTCTGCAGCCATCATGGGAGGCCTGGCAGCCCATGCCTATACATTGTCAAAAGAGGCCATTCTTGGTCTGGCCAGGAGCACGGCATGTGAGCTCGGGGTACATGGCATACGCGTGAATTGCGTTTCACCCCACGGGGTGCCGTCCGAGATGCTCATGAGTGGCTACAGAAAGTTCCTTGGGAACGAAGATTTGAAGCCGGAGGATGTTGGAAAGATTGTGGCGGAAAGAGGGAGCCTTATTAAGGGAAGATGTGGGAGTTTTGAAGATGTTGCACAGGGCGTCCTTTTTCTAGCGAGCGATGAAGCGGGATTTATAACAGGGCACAATCTAGTTATAGATGGGGGTTATACTTCTGCTTGTAGTCAAATGAGCTTCATGTACAAAGGCTAATAGTTCAACAAAACAAAAAGAATAATCTCGCACAATAGAATAATGCTATCTAACACCAGTGATACTAGAGCATCGGTTTATGTAGCATTATGCGAGGTGAAATTATGTGATATCTTTAATTGAATCTGTAATTTAACGTTACTAGTATTGTCATCTAGATAGGTGTTAAATAGCATTACTCCATACAATAAGTGCCTGCGGTGTAGAGAATTCTATGCATTCAATGACAGTGAATGCAACAAAACATGGTTAAATTCAATGTACAGACTCATGCGATCCTATTTGCGATAACCTTTCTTGGTGCTCCATCCCGAAGTTGAGCTTGGTTGAGTTATCGATCCACTCATTGAAAGGGCCAGGGTGGATAGGAAATAAAATCCTATTCTAGATTAAGAAATTGATTTCCCAGGTCGCCACTAGTGTTAGAATCTTCAAAAGTTGAAGATTGAGGATTGCTGGATCCCAAATGAAAGCGAAGAATAATCCTTAAATCCTAATCAAGATACAGTCTTGATCCTCAACAAATCTTCGATTGTAACCAAACCCAAATAGTCACAAAATTGTATAAAGACTCGTATCTTTATTTTCCATGAATCGAAAATAAAGACAATCATTTGAAGGCTCAACATGGAGAGCAAACATAACAAAACATGTTATACTTTTGTATTTTACAGAATTTGTTTATTTATTATAACATTATATTTTGCTACGTACATGTTTTTGAGTTCTTATTATTGTAATTCCCCTTTAGATAACATAGGGTATAAGCTTGAAATTCTTATGAAATGATATCATGATAACACGAATAAAAGATTAATTATCAAATGTAAATTAGACTAAAGTCAAACATATAGGAAACAAATGAAATGCGTCTTTCACCAAAATTTAACGAGGAAACGAAGTCGCGCGTTTTGTTACGACTTTACTTTTAGACGGAGGACGAGAAGAACAAGCGGCAATATGAAAGAGAGACACAACTCAGGAATGGGTGGCACAATCAAATATCCAAAAGCTTTTCTAGGAATCATTTGGGGTCTTTTTTTACTATCTTCCTATCAAGTCATTGCTAAATCTCGTGTTCCCATCTCTGTAAGTGCTGCTTTCTGTTGGCTTTTCTGTGGGGTTGTGGGTAGAACATTCAATCGCATATAATTCTGTTCGATTTTGTAAGAATTTCGACGGTGACTCTTTTCTCTGTTTAACAGGACTCAGAGATTCGACTGAAGAAAAACGAGTGCTATGCGGACATTGAGAGGTAGAGTTTTCACGCTATCATGATTTTTTAAGGGGTCATTGTTTGCTGAAATTATATATTTTTGGTTCGTTTCTTTGATGGATCTTCACTGGGCTTATAGTGCTGTTTAAAATTTTTGATTTTGTGGGTTTTGTGCGATTATTTTGTTGCGAAGTGGATTGTGGGGTCAACAATGCAAGTCATCAGTGATAGCCGAGGAGAATTGTGCTTTGCAATGCTTGTCTCCAGTCTGTTATGAGCTCATCTATGAGAGTGATCCGGTGTGAATTCAATGAATTTAAATTTGCCCTTGTGGCAGCTTATTCTTATTGTGGGTGTGATTTAGCCAGATGAGTTTACTTGGTTTGTTTTCACTATTGTAGTTGGAAGAAGGGGAAAAAGATTATGTGAGGAGTTCGGAGTACAAGTACTGTATGCACAGGTAAAATATCACATTAATTTATTTCCCAAACAAGATAAAATGTATTTTTGTTTGGATTTTGTATGCTAAATTCCTACTATTGATGCCAATGGAGATGAAATGATAGGAATTTTATTAATTGGGCTCTTATTAATTTTTCTTTTATTGGTAGTTAAATAAACTTTATTACCTAGAAGAGAATGATAAATTACATTAATACTCTCTCAAGACATGCCCATATGCGAACAGATCCACACGAGCAAGATATAGTCTAGGAGAATGGAAATTAACATTCAGATTTCAGCAAAGATGGATAATCAGATTAATAACCGAACAAATACTGCTGAAGTTAAATGTGGCAGTGATCTCTTAATTGCATTTTTGGTATGTCAATTGCAAGATAGACTTCATTGTTTGTTTTGTTTGATACATACGATTTTCTTTCCTTGTGCCTTTTTATGTAACAGCATTAACACGGGTTTTAATGAAAAAAAATCATGAGATAGAAGTGGGTGGAACTAAAGAAAATATTGTTCTTCATTATTTCTTGGGTTGCTAATTCATGAAGCATATTGCTTCTTTTTGAGTTATACCGACAGATATGTAAAGCAAGATGTAGGAGAGCTTAAATTTAGAAATGAAATTATTACGTTCCTATAATTTTATTAAGCTGATAAGCTTTACCACTTTAAAAAGAGTAAATAAAATAGAGTTTGAAGAATTTTTGTTATAGATTTCCTTCTGGCGCTGGCTGCATAATTCAGGCAGGCTATATATTATGAATGTGTATCTGGTTCTGACGAGTTCTTCGTAACTTCTCTCTTCACATGTGTGGTTTTGTAATTACGAAGTCAAACACTTGGAAGATTTCTAAACCTAAAGGGTTGGTGCCAGAAGTTGAATTGTATTCCATATCTGAGCAGTTCTTAAATTGAATAAGGGCATGTTATTGTCAAATCATTTTTAGAGTCATTCCTTGATAAACGATCACTATGCGTTCATGTCACTTCAAGGTACTACATGAGAAAATAGCAAAATCCGAACCAATATATCGTAATTTATTAGTTAACATGATTATTTGCATGAAAAAGATGGAGTCAAATCCACTATTGCTTTATGTCAAGCAGGGTAAATCCTTAACCCTTCCCCCTTTTATTAAGATTGAAGAATGTTCTCGTTAATATAAGCAGGAATTTACGTAAGACAGTTATTTTATTTATTATTTATTATTTTTTGGGTGATAGTTAAAAGGTTGATGGATAAGCTGTATATGATATTTTCACCTCATACAGTTCCTTGTTCAATTGTTTTGAATTCATTGGATCATGTTTTGATCCGCTTCCTTCTTCTACTCCTTCTCGGAGAGTTATTAGATATGACCTGACCTCAAAAGAACAAGGTCAAGGTCCGCGATTGAGGCGATGGGGATAAACTTCATCATCGAGAGGGAAACAATCCACATCACTAGCTAAGGCCCCTAAATGGTCTCTCAGTGTAGGGATATTTTTATATTCTTTCTAGGATATTTACTATTTTCTAGTATTTTACATGTAATGGTAATTAGGAATAGACAACCTATATCAATGAAACGTTTAACTAGTGGACTTTGTTGCTATTTTCATTGTTGTTAGTCAAATATATTAAGTGAAGGTACAGAAAGAGAGGGATTGGGACCCTAGGTAAACAAAAGCCTATATAGCAATTAAATGCTACGCCTTGAACCTCTCAGCTATCTCTCCTACATAATGATTATGAGCCAGCTGTCTACAGGAAGCAACTTTCCCTTCGGTAGTAGCTCCATCTGCTCCTTAGTCATAGCAGTTAGGGTAGCGGAGTATCCATGTTGTGTCAGACTCTATATCACAAGATGCATAAACCTTCTCCCCAATGCGGTTAATACTAGTGTTGTGTATCATGTGATGATATTTTGCTCCTCTATGTATTTCGTGACCGAACATTAGAATTAGTGAAAGTTAGTTCTTCACGATTGGTAAAAGTGAAGAGATGGAAGAAATTAGCTAATAATGTGGAGTTTAGTCCTTGGTTTTGCCTGTAGTCTGTTTGGAGCTGGATGCATGGCATATTAATTACTAGAATCAGAGTTGAAAGACAACAAAGGAGATACGGAAGATAGCCAGAAAATACTTTTCTAGATGGGGAAGGATCGCCTTGGTAAAACTTTTATTTCTTATTGTTACTCCTAAGTCTTTTGTTTCTTATTCTTACCCCTAAGTTGATTATGAAATCCTCGAGTGACCCATGTCTATGGTTTTTTTAGAACCCTTTTATCTCCCCCCTCTTTGTTATGGTTCCTGATTAGTACGGCCGTAGAGGCACTGTCCAAGCTGCGTGTTAACATGCCAAATTTGGGTGGAATTATTTTAACATTTAGTCTAGTATATTGTGTTGATTTTCACTCAGTGTGTCCATATTTTTCATACTTGTTCCAAGTGATGATATGTTACAGCTTTTGAATTGTGAAACTAGGTACGGATTTAAGAAAAAAATGAATGATAAATTACATAATACTATCTCAAGACACTCCCATATGCAAACAGATCCACACGAGCAACCATCTAATCTAGGAGAATAGAAATTAACATTCAGATTTCAGCAAAGATGGATAATCAGATTAATAACCAAACAAATACTGCTGAAGTTTATATGTGGCAGTGATCTCTTAATTGCATTTATGGTATGTCAATTGCAAGATAGACTTCATCGTTTGTTTTGTTTGATACATACAATTTTCTTTCCTTGTGCCTTTTTATGTAACAGCATTAACACGGGTTTTAATGAAAAAAAAATCATGAGATAGAAGTGGGTGGAACTAAAGAAAATATTGTACTTCATTATTTCTTGGGTTGCTAATTCATGAAGCATATTGGGTTATTCTTGTTGAGTTATACCGACAGATATGTAAAGCGAGATGTAGGAGTGCTTAAATTTAGAAATGAAATTATAACATTCCTATAATTTAATTCAGCTGATAAGCTTTACCACTTTAAAAAGATTAAATAAAATAGAGTTTGAAGAATTTTTGTTATAGATTTCCTTTTGGCACTGGCTGATATTTCAGGCAGGTAATATATTATCAACAAGTATCTGGTTCTGACAAGTTATTCGGAACTTCTCTCTTCGCATGTGTGGTTTTGTACTTTCAAAGTCAAACACTTGGAAGATTTCTTCTCAAGCTCTAAACCTAAAGGTTTGCCAGAAGTTGAATTGTATTCCATATCTGAGTAGTTCTTAAACTGGGTAAGGGCATGTTATTCTCAAATCTTTTGAAATTCATTCTTTGATAAATGATCATTATGCGGTCATGTCACGTCAAGGTACTCCATGAGAAAATAGCAAAATCCGAACCGATATATCATAATCGATTAGTTAACATGTTGGTTAACTCTATCTTGAAACATGAAAAAGAAATCATTGGATTATCGAATTATCTCCCATGAAAAAGATGGAGACAAATCCACTATTGCTTTACGTCAAGCAGGTTAAATCCTTAACCTTTCCCCCTCTTATTAAGATTGAAGAATGTTCTCGTTAATGTAAGCAGGGATTTACGTAAGACAATTATTTTATTTTTATTATTTTTTATTTTTTTGGGGTGATAGTTAAAAAGTTGACGGAAAAGCTTTATATGAGATTTTCACCTCATATAGTTCCTTGTTCAATTGTTTCAAATTCATTGGATCATGTTCTGATCTCCTTCCTTCTTCTACTCCGTCTCGAAGATTAACTAGATATGACCTCAAAATAACAGGGTCAAGGTCCGCCATTGAGATGATGAGGATAAACTTCATCATCGAGAGGGAAAAAATCCACATCACTAGCTAAGGCCCCTAAATGGTCTCTCAGTGTAGGGATATTTTCATTTTCTTTCTAGGATTTTTACTATTTTCTAGTATTTTACATGTAATGGCAATTAGGAATAGACAACCTATGTCAATGAAATGTCTAACTAGTGGAATAAAGGTCTCTGTTGCTATTTGATTCATTATTGTTAGTCAAATATTTTAAGTGAAGGTACAGAAACAGAGGGATTGGGACCCTAGGTAAACAAAAGCCTATATAGCAATTAAATGCTACGCCTTGAACCTCTCAGCTATCTCTCCTACATAATAATTATGAGCCAGCTGTCTACCGGAAGCAACTTTCCCTTCGGTAGTAGCTCTATCTGCTCCTTAGTCATAGCAGTTAGGGTAGCGGAGTATCCATGTTGTGTCAGACTCTACATCACAAGATGCATCAACCTTCTCCCCAATGCGGTTAATACTAGTGTTGTGTATCATGTGATGATATTTTGCTCCTCTATGTATTTCGTGACCGAACATTAGAATTAGTGAAAGTTAGTTCTTCACGATTGGTAAAAGTGAAGAGATGGAAGAAATTAGCTAATAATGTGGAGTTTAGTCCTTGGTTTTGCCTGTAGTCTGTTTGGAGCTGGATGCATGGCATATTAATTACTAGAATCAGAGTTGAAAGACAACAAAGGAGATACGGAAGATAGCCAGAAAATACTTTTCTAGATGGGGAAGGATCGCCTTGGTAAAACTTTTATTTCTTATTGTTACTCCTAAGTCTTTTGTTTCTTATTCTTACCCCTAAGTTGATTATGAAATCCTCGAGTGACCCATGTCTATGGTTTTTTTAGAACCCTTTTATCTCCCCCCTCTTTGTTATGGTTCCTGATTAGTACGGCCGTAGAGGCACTGTCCAAGCTGCGTGTTAACATGCCAAATTTGGGTGGAATTATTTTAACATTTAGTCTAGTATATTGTGTTGATTTTCACTCAGTGTGTCCATATTTTTCATACTTGTTCCAAGTGATGATATGTTGTAGCTTTTGAAATGTGAAACTAGGTACGGATTTAAAAAACCCTTCCCCATGAGAAGTAAATTAGAAGCGTTGAATGTTTTTCCTGCTTGATTACATATTACTCACGTTTTAGCTGGATAACTATTCATCTTTGATTCGACTAATTCGTTGTGTGCACCTTTTTAGTGATCCGTTATTCACTAGACTTGGATGTTGGCAGGGTATCCCTTGGAGAGAGTCTAGATAATATCAAAGGTTCCTTCGACTTCTAACTACAAATTGACAGTAATCCTGCGGCTGGAAATTTGGTTTACCAGGAAAGCTGATCCAATAATGAGTGGGGGTTGCCGAAAAAGGCAGAATCAAGATATGTTGTATATTTGCATGTTGTATGGTACAGCTAAGAACTTGTGATATTTTGGTATGATACAGCTTTTGAATTGTGAAACTAGGTACGGATTTAAGAAACCCTTCCCTATGAGAGGTAAATTAGAAGCGTTGGATTTTTTTCTGCTTGATTGCATATTACTCGCGTTTTAGCTGGATAACTATTCATCTTTGATTCGAAATTCATTGTGTGCGCATTTTTAGTGATCCGTTATTCACTAGACTTGGACGTTGGCAGGGTATCTCTTGGAGAGAGTCTAGATAATATCAAAGGTTCCTTCGACTTCTAACTACAAATTGACAGTAATCATGCGGCTGGAAATTTGGTTTACCAGGAAAGCTGATCCAATAATGAGTGGGGATTGCCGAAAAAGGCAGAATCAAGATATGTTGTATATTTGCATGTTGTATGGTACAGCTAAGAACTTGTGATATTTTGGTATGATCTTCTAGAAAATGCGAATAAGATAGTAAATGTACGACTTACAATTTGAAAGTGTCCCATAAATCGTACTGGAATATTTATCATTTCCCCTGAAGGCAGAGATGCCTAGAATCGCGATAAATTTCCACTTGAGAGCTTCTAGCCTTACGATTTACTCAAAGCCAATGACAACAACTACTGTTTCGAAGAAACCATTCAAAGATATTTATACATAGCAAGCCAACAAGAAATCTTGTACCAAATGCTAAACAGCAAGAGTTACTTGTATCTTCTCAAGAGCAGATTCTGTGTTTTATGGAGTAGCTTTAACAAGTTTTCTATTGACATAATCAATTCAACGGCCATGCATTAATACTGGCAATCTTTACATACAATTAAGGGAGAGGAAATGAAGCTTCTATGCTTTTTCTACACCCTGTTGAAACAAGACAATCACCAGGGTCACCAGGGATGCATAGACTGAATTCGGCAACTTCTGCACCACCTTCCCAATGCCCGGGACATTCTCTGTTGACCTCTTTGTCAGCAAAGCGAGTGTTGGGGCAACTGCCAGGGTAGTGATTAATCCCTGACTCACTGTGATGAACGCATCCTTCGTCATCTTGTTCATAAACTTCACAAATTCTTCACGATCCAGTTCACCATCGAGGTTGATATCACTCTCCTACACAGAAGAAATCAAACTACAATTTACAGACGAGGATGCTTTTTATCATTGATACATAGTATTAACACAATGAGAAATAACATTCATCTTATTCGAAGTGAATGTCAATTATTTCGGCTTGTCTTTCACTCCCCAAATATCAACTGCTACCCCAGATCGACACAAAAGAAGAGCCCATTTCAACCCTACCACAGGCTATAACAACACTAGAATTATATCATTCTTCTCGTTGTCAAGATTAATCATTTAGAGCTTCAACATGTCTTCATGAAACAAAATCAGCATCCAATCCAAATCGTAGTCATCTAACTTACCTGAGAACCACATAGTTTAAACAAATAATCAATAGTCACAAATTTCCAGGGCCGCCATCCTCAATTGATTTGCCTCGTATGTTTTAACAACAAAATGTAATTAACCCAACTATAGTACACTAGACAATTATATCAATTTTGACTATGTAGTGATGCAGATAGGAGATCCAACTAAATATTGTAATAACATTTTGTTATATCATCTAGTTTTTTCAAGAAAGCATGCTTATCCATGAGAAAAACCAAACAAGCACACATGAGTTGTTAGGCAAACCGTTGAATCAACACGCTGAAGGGCGTGAACTATCTATTATATCTAAGGTACACTATTAAATCATACAAAATTGCAGAAATAACTGCATTTGATTGCATGCATTCCAATATGAGAAGTTATGACAATAATGGTGGTAGAAATACATTAAACTTCTAATGAAAAATTGGGAAGGCAGTAAAATGGGCTGTACTGCCACAGAGGACTTGGCCACTGTTGGTTTTGGACCAAACTAATACTGTTGAGACAAATTCAGCTCGGGTTATGCATTCTATAATTTAAAAAATCTACATGCATAAATGTAATTGTAACTAACAAACTATCACATTGTAATATCCCGTATGTGGTTGTCCCACGTCAGGTGCGGTGATTCCTAATTTTTGCATGAATTTGGAGATTTGCATAATTTTGGATGAACTAGAAAAAAAAGCCAGGTAGTTTCCTCTTAAAACTTCAATTGGTTCATGTCTGACAATTGGTGGTGGATGTACACAACAAATTGAATCAGAACAAGCTTTATGGATTCTAAGTGGTGTGAGTAGTTCACTGTATAGTCTTGAACCATATAATGGTATCTGGCAAAGATGTTGGGTCCTTAAATGACATAATTATAATGCTCCACATAGGGCTAATACACACAGGAGACTGCCAACTTATGAATCAGAATTCCGTACTTAAATTGTAACATAGGTACACATTTTGGACCAAGCAAGAATACAGACCCAAGTATGTAGGTCATCAACCTATAACTCTGGTTACCTCTGAGAGAGGCACTTTCATCTGTTATAAAAGTGAATTCCAAGTAATTCTGTAACTCTGTTCTAAATTGATGGATCAAGTCTCAATTCAACGGACTGAAATGGGGGGCACTTAGATCCAAATATGCTTGAGATTCTTTAAGCATTGATCGGCAAGGTACCCAATATCAAGAAAACCCTCAAGGCTATATGGTACAACTAAATCATTAAAATTTCATCAATCGATATAAAATCAAATGGATACATTATACATAGGCTTATATTAAGACAAAAGACTCTTTCAGACTTAATGGTCAAGTCATCCACAATAGAAAATTAACGGAGTTCTTAATGAACAAGCAGCAAGATTGGTGACCATGAATGTACAAGAGATCCTGCCAGATCTAACAAATGAAGGAAGGAAAAATAACTCTACCTGTCCGGATAAAAAAATGTGCCTTAGTTGTAATTAATCACCAGTAGAGCTCTTAAATTTTTATGTTAAACAAATTACACACACAAATACCTGTATCAGAAATCTTACATAAATAATTAAAAACTCTGACATACCTGCATCAGAATTTTAATTTCCTCCTTTGTGGGAGGATCAAAATGAGGCCCAGGTAAACGCTTATTAATATCACTACAACATGGAAACAGTTATATACAATAATTAGTATCCAAAAGTTCTGTGGATAGCTATTGGATATAAATAATATGCAGGTAAAGCATCTTACTTGTACACAAGTAGCACAGCAATGTAGAGCTCCTCAAATGTCATATTGGCCTTTCCAGTTTCATTCTTGAAATGATCAAAAATTTTGTCAGTTATCTTTCTAATCTGCCTTTCTTTCCATTCATTACCTGCATGAGATACAAACATGTAAAAGTATACATTAGATATAATTATTTTATTTGACTAATGGATGTTGCTGAATACAGAGTCCACATCTAGGAAATAAAATCACATATTAGTAAATCTATAAATGCATACAGAGTGTCTGGATGCGTATATTTGCTCAAGTCCAATCACGGAACAACCCAATAAATTTCCACTAGCCTCAAGCTAGTAACTTTAAATGTCAAACAGGTGATTTGCATGTATTTAAGCTGACTCAAGCGAGCTAAAATTCCCAGGTTACTTTCCGCTACTACCATGTTGTATAAACTATGAAGTGCCAAAAAAACAGAGTGAAAGTCAGCAACTTCTTTATCCAATCAAGGAACCATACATATGACACAGTTTCTAAAATAACAAGCGTTCCAATCAGAGAAAATCATTTCACCAATGCATTCAGAATCTTCTCTACAGAACACCGGAATTCCACAACATTGCTAGTACTACATATTACTGAGTAAAATTAAATTGATGTTTACATAGTTTGAGATTTATCACATGAAAATTAGCTCCTTCTGTGTAAAATTGCGAAACGAGGTTTTAACTTTACAATTATGACCCAATATGCAAACTAAATTTCAGAGCACTAATCCAATAAACAATTTAACAATAAATACAAGGAAAAAGGAAAGACAAGAAAACTAATAGTTCACCCTGCTGTAGGTTATAAAGGATTAAATTTACCAACATAAGAATATGGATGGAACATGTTTTGTTGGGAATTAGCCAAATTGGAAAGGAGAGTCTATTCAAGTTACAGTATAAGTGATACTATTTGTGTCATTCTAGATAACAGAAAGAAGTATCAGATATTGACTTAAAAAAGCCAACAGAAAAGGCTTATTTTATAGTATTTTATAGTAAATTACCAAAGTTTCCTTCAGCTATTAGAAATCAGATTCATACTTTCTCAATATTCACCTGGCTATGTCCAAGAAAATATGGCCTGCTAGCATGTGTAGTTCACACTTCAAAGTTATGTGCAAAGCATTTAAGTACGCATCACGTTTTAATTTTAAAAGACCATGAGAGACCACCCTGATGGTGATTGAAACGATCAGCTGACAAACAATTATTTCTTAATTATGCACAACATGTTTCCTAGTAATTTATTTTCCTCACATGATGTTGAACCTTTCATCATCATCTAAGTGGGGGAAATGAATGGGAGGATCTAAAAGGACAGAAAAAAAAATCTTTCTGACAAATAATTTCCTTTCCATCAGTTCCATCAGTTTTGGGAAATTAATTCCTAATAAATTCTTATATTTGCCATCAACACCTTGTTCTGCTAGTTGATTAGAAAGTTTAAAAAACCTAAGCACATTACACCCCTATAACATACCATTCCCATTGTTACTGAAATAAACAATTATTAAAAGCGCTTATTGAACAAAAAGATGCTCCCATATTAACCAATCAGCAGCATTTGGCATCTGCAATTACATATTCAAGAAGACTCACTCATCTTGCTATACTAGACTAGTGAGGTAGACCATGAATTACAGTATTGAAATGTTATTAACAAATCCAGTGATATAAATAACTTTCCCTTAAACAGTCAAACCTTGATATAATTAGACAAAATTAAATTTCATCTCCGAAACTATTCATCTTGAAATTAAAATTACACACTATAACAGTGCGTAAGAATTTGTATAAATCAAAACATAAAATCGACTAAAACACATATTTATTCACGAGATAAAAGAATGATAAATCGTTGCGGCAGCGAAAGTCAACAAAGACATACATGCCAAGACGATACAATATAAAGCAGGAAATCAAATCAAGTGTAGGTCTATAAGAATTGAAGGCGAATTTCATATAGAATAATACCTTTAAGTTTCTCGAGAATTTGTCCCATGGCTTCGGAGATTTTACGAAGAATATGCTGTTTGTTTGGTGAAGAGAGCGAGCGGGAGAGATAGAAAGAAAGCTGCCAAATGGCTCAATGAAATGGCTTCATACTATTTGACGGGGGAATCGTGTGAGTGGCTCAATCTCTGTGACTATCTAATTGGATAATATAAAACACAAGTTTGTAAGAAATATCAAACTTTATTTACCTCCGTTATTCATTGAAGTTTATCATCTCTTCACCAATGATTAGTAACCTCTAAGACCTAAAAGTAGTTTTTCAATTCGTTTGGTTAATTTTATAAAAATATTTTTTTTTACTTATAAGAACTTTTACAGAAAATTAATCTAATATATCGGGCCTGTTTGGGAGCGATTTTTTCTCCCAAAAAATTGATTTTTTGACCGTTATTTCACTATTTCAGTCATCATATTTAACTTCTTCTTTCATAGGTGGACCCCACTTTTCTTCTAATGGTCAAAAAATCAATTCTCAAAATCACTCCCAAATAGGAAATAGAAAATTACCTTCCTCCCAAAATTCTTACACAAAAAATAAAAGCAAAAGTCATATCAAATGAATCCTTAATCACTATTTGATTTAACTAAAAAAAATGATAAAATTTTAATATTTCAGGACATTTACAACTTTTCAACTACACATTGTATCGACTTCTATTAAAACTTGATTTTTTTAAAAACCGAACATTGGCTTAGTTTGAAAAAAAAAAACTAACGTAAAACCCGAGATCTCGATGTTTAAATGTCATAGTGGACTAACAAACGTTATTTTGTACTACATGAAAGGAATTAGCGTGCTTCCATAAAAAAATCGTAGGTATCAAAAATCGATTTATGTCAAAATTCAATTTAATACCAAATTGAATCTGAAACTTTGTTCTGCAGTAGCATTTGAGCAATCTGAAGTTGAAATTGCAAGTCAATTATCATATTTTCTGATTGCCGTGCACGCATTATTTTATTCTTGAACCAAGACAAGAAAATGGGGAAGCACACAACTATTTTGCTCCTTAGAAAGAGTCGAATTTGATGCCTTCAAAGCTTTTTATTAGCCTTTGTAAAGCTACTTATCCAACAAAGTCATCTAAATAGAGAGAATAACGCTATGTAACCCCGCTGAGGTTACAACTCCAGTCTAAGAAGTACTAGATGATTGGTTAAATGAAAAGTGAAATTAAATAGTCAAATAATTCTACCTATCAATTACTGCCACATTAGCGCCACCTAGACTGGGGTCCTAGTGGAGCTAAATAGCATTACTCAAATAGAAAACGTGCATTTATGAGTTCCTAGAACCTTGAAAACCAATTATTGTAACAACTTGAAGAAACATGATCAAATAAATATCCCAAAAATAGCTTAAATATTTGGTGGACTAGATAAGCTGGACCATTTGGTTGCTTAAGTTAAAAATCTGTTAGATAGACTAACACGAAATGATGTTATATTGAAGTATTTGTTTTGAACAAACTATGTGCTTGTTTGGTACAGATTTTAAGTTAATTAAAATCAATTTTTGATTGTTATTTCATTATTCCAATTGTTATTTTTTAATTCCTCTCTCACAGATATGACCTACTTTATCTCTAATGGTCAAAAAATCAATTATCAAAATCCGTGCAAAACAAGCACTATGTTTCCGTGAATGAGAAAAGTAAGATATTAGTTTCTTGCCTTGTCGTTCGGCCAATGCAAGCAAATGGTGATTTTCCCTGTTAAATAGTTTTTGGCATTGGAGAAAAATGTTATCCTTATTAATGTATTTAATTTCTTCCTCAATATGCAAAATCTATATAATGATTAATTCATATAAATTAGTAGAGTTGTCAGCATATATTTGTTAGTTTTGTATTTTCCTGACTATGTGAACATATTCATCAGAGATGAAATTACACCCTAGTGGCTAGTTGTTACTGGTAATCTATTGTTTCTTCAGAAAATATCACTATCAAATTTGTCTTTCTAGTCCAATATTTGTTGATATTTCACAATTAGTTTGCAACATTTTGAAATTTCTTTACTGGAGCTTAATTATTGCCACTTCGTCGAGCTGGTAGTGAATCAACGTCGTCGCGGAGAGGTTGCCTTGTGGATTGGAAAGGGCACAAGAGGCCTCCTCTCGTGGGGATGTGGGGTGCATAGCCTCAGTACTAAAATTTAATTTAAAGAATGTTTAGAAATTTGCACTCTTGTAAAATTTTAATAAGAAATTTGAGTACTTTAAAAATTCGTTTTTGCCATAATTTATCTTATAAATAGGGAGCCATAGTTAGGCTTTATAATTATCATAAAAAAGAGAGAGTGAGGTTAGAGTAGATATGTGTGCGATTTTCTCTTGTAAACATTTTTCATCGTAGTGAATTACTACAGTTAGGACTGTCAATGGATTGAATTTTGATCTGAATTCGATTCGAATCCAATGAAATTAATGGGAGATGAATTTAGGGTCTCAATCCGATAATCCAATTAAGATCAGAATCCGATATCCATTAAATAAGTGGAGCAAATATGGATATAGGTCGATCTGATCCGATTTATTATAATAATATAATATATTTTATATATTATATCATAATCTAGTAAACATAATTTTTTCCATTTTGAAACTTATATTATGTGTTACTCATAATTTTCAAATAATAAATAATATTAAATAATAGTATAATATTGTTAATTGAAATATTCGAAGAGATTTAATTTTTTTATTAATTAAAATAAGATAAAAATAACTATAGTAATTTGATTTATAACATCAAAAACTAATAATTAATAAGTCCAAAAATAATTTACATTGTTTAAATTGATATTATTTGTGATTATAATCTTGTTTATGCTATGATTTTTAATGAAAATAAAAAAAATAAACTAGTAATACTTAGAATTAACAATTGACTAATATTCCATATTGAAAGATCACCAAAACATTGGAAGAGTGCTGTTTAAAAAGTTAGTATTCCACATTGGAACATTACTAAAACATCCCAAGAGGAATCTCCTTTAAAAATGAGCTAAATGAGCATTACTTAGATAAAAAATTGATTTGAGTCTTTTAGTATAATAGGTGAGACCATCAAGATAGTTAAAATATTTTTTAGGCAAAAAAAAATAAAAATCATATATATATATATATATAGACACACACACACACACACACACACACACACACACACACACACACACACACACACACACACACACACACACACACACACACACACACACACACACACACACACACACACACACACACACACACACACACACACACACACACACACACACACACACACACACACACACACACACACGATAACACAGTAAATCGGATATGAATTTAACAATCAAATATCTGTTGAATTATCGGATCGGATTGGATAATATTTTTTTTAACGGATCAGATCGGATTTGAGCAGATTTGCTCCATATTCGATCAATTTACAGCCCTAACTGCAACAGTGAGAGAGGACGTAATCTCACATTGATACTAATCTCTATAAATATTGCATATTTATTTTTCTTTCTTTCAATTGATTGCTCTCCATGAAATAGAATTAGGGTTCAAAATTCTCGACAATAACTTCCCGTATATCTTTATAACTAGAACATTGACAAGTCATATATTTGTTATGCTTATTAATAATCATTTTCTCTGGTATTTTTTTATTTTTTTTATTTTTTGCCTGTGTTACCATGATTTGTTTGCAATATTATGAAATTTAAAATCATATTACGAAAATTCTTTATAGATAACTTGCCATATATCTTTATAACTGGAGGCTTGAGGAGTCGTATATTCTTTAAGAGCATTGATCTGCATTTCTTTTTTATTTGCAAAACCTGCCAATGATGTGTGCATAGATGAGTGAACAACCATCAGTTGAGAAGCATGTCCTGCATTTCTCAACTTCTGTAAATAATGAAATTGATATGAATTACATTTTTTAAATTGTAATTGACACCATTGGATGGAGAATCATGTAAGCAATCCTTCATGTCATTGTTGATGAGAGCATAATGATTTCTCTTGAGTACATTTCTTACAAAATAAGTTGTTCTTATATTTAAAGAACTATTTGATTCAAATTATCTTTTTCCTGATATCTATATAAAATTTTAGATTTTAGCTATTCCGTTATTATTATGTATTTGGACGTGTTTATTGATTAACTTGATTATGTTTTTATTGCAATATCATACAGCGCTTTAAAAGGTGAATTTAGGCGTGGGGAAAACATAAGAGGAAGATGGGAAATGTTGAGAATCATAAATCCAAATTCTTTTCCATTGAGAACAATCAATTCAAAGAAAGAAAAATAAATACTTAAGAACATGCAAGACTTATAGAGTTTCCTCTTAGCGTGAGGTCCTCTGCTACCGTTGCATTAATTCATTATGATGTAAAAATATTTACAAGAGAAATTGTACTCCTATCTTCTCTAGCTACTCTTTATCTCCTATTTGATGATAATAAAAAGGCGCAAGGATGGCTCCCTATTTATAAGATAAATTAAGGCAAAATCAAATTTTACCAGAATGCAAATTTCTAAACAGTCCATAATAAAATTTCGGTTAGGGGGCTTTGCGCCGCTGGCACCCTCTGGGAGGGGGACCTCCTGCCCCTCTCCAACCTGCACAGGGATCTCACCACGGAGGTTGATTTGCGACCAGCTTCGCAAAGTAACTATAATTAGGATTGAAAATAATTAGACTCTACAACTTAACATGACAAAGATAATCATCTCAATTTTGATCACCTAATGTGGGCCCAAGTGACAAAAGGTGCACGCCAAATAGAAAAACATCTCATAATGTCTAGGCTCGTAAGGCTCGACCTTCCTGGCTTGCTAAGGAACTTTTTAGAATCTTGATGTTAGGTTGAAAAAGTGCACATTACTGGTAACTAACCACATCCTGCATCCTGATCGTTTGGCAATCACAGCAATTGTGTGAATAACCTTTTACTATCAAATGATTGGTTGCCTTATGCCTCCCAAAATTATAGGGACCCCACTTGTAATTTCCGTTGGGGCATCTCTTAGGAAGAACATTATTACAAAACTGTAGTTTAGGTGTCCCGAATTACAATTTTTTGGACATTTACATATCTCCGCTCTTGTTAGCAAACAAGAAAATGTCATTACATTTGAAATGACTTCTTTTCATTTGCTAGATAAGAACTAACGTGCCGAAATGTAGTGGGGAGACAACATATCTCGATTTATCTTAATATGGCTCTACAATATATGAGACTTAATAAGTCCTTGTTTGATGACCTTTACGATCCAAAAATAAAGTTTTGAACAATAAATTTTTGGAAAATTGTGTGACTAAAAAATAAGAAATAATTTTTGATTTACGAGTAAAATATTTTATTGTGTAATTGAAAATGAGTATACAGAAAAAATCTGATACCAAGATTTATATTTTGACCAGTTTTTTCATTTGTACAGAGGAAGGGTTCACAGAATTCCTCTAGAGTATTCACACGGGTGGGCTCTATGCGAGTAAAATATTGCGAAAAAACCCACCCCTCCCCCATTGTGTGTGTTTCGGAGGGTTTTTGTACACACAGTACATTCCTTTTTTGATGCTCTATCATTCCCATAGAAAGAATAGGGGAGCGGATAGGAAATTGTATTAATTTAAATATCTGTATTATGTGTTACACATTAGAGTGGTGGAGTAATTACTAATGGGTTTATCTTTGCATTTATTCATCAAATTGAGCCCCAAAACAAGGGAAACATAAATAAAAAACAAGAAGAGTACAACAATCCTAGGTGTAATATTTTGACGGCTTATTTCGTCAAGAAAACTGAAAGTTAAAAGGGTGAAATGGATCTTTACTATATTTCATGTATACTAGTCATCATTCGACTTGTAAAATATTTTTTTGTAAGTTCGTGATCACTTTCACAATAATACCTTCCTCAAAGTACGTTAAATGTGTTTCTTGGACATGGGTTCAAACCCCATGTTACTATCTTTATAGGTTCATCGTTCCACTATTATACCAACCCCTCTCAGTGTTTTTTGTTTTTGTTTTTGTTTTTTTTTAGGGGCATATGAAGTCATTAATGTTGACTTGTTATGAATGTGGATGGGTTCGTATTATAAAAATTAGACATTTGCTGTTTATATTTAAAATAAGTAACCCCAAACATGCCCTATGCCCTAGGTCCTAAAAGAACTTTATATGTTAACTCTTTCAACTCGACGTTTAATTGAGGACTAATTTTTTATATTGCAACAAAATCAAGTAGAGTTGATCTCCTGCTCACAATGGGTAGGATATATAATGCTTCTTGCTGATATGGTAACGTGTAGCGTTGTCACATCAATTGATTTTTTTTTTAAATTTTATCCCAAACCACACGTTGTCACATCAATGATGAGCAGTATAATGTGGGCAAAAGATCGATTCTACAAAACAAAGTCAGCAATACCAATATTGTTTTTGTAATTCTAATATTAGTTGCACTACATATACAGAAACCGGTTTGCCAAAGAACTTACAATCACACACAGTTCATGGGATGGGTGGTTATATATTTTTAATATAAAACTCACATGGAACCCACCTCATTTGAGTTTTTTGTTGTCTTCTGTGGGAAAAATATTTTTCTTCTAATATTACTACGAGTTAAATGTTTGAACGACCATTGAACTTTGCTATATATAATGATTTACTCACCATACTTCAAAACATTTCCCAATGGCCAATCAACTTTATCCAGTCCAACTCCATTGGCCATTGGATAGAATCTGTTATTGAATTTGCCTACGTGGTTCACGGTAATCTGATGTGGCATGTTAATTGTTAAGTTGTTTACCACGTAAACTCCATGTCAATAGAGGCAAATACGCCTTTGCCTTGATTTACAAATTAAAAAGCAAAATCTTTCACCTCTTTCCCAAGCACGTTTCTTCATCCCAAAAAATCACCTCTTTCCCAAGCACGTTTCTTCATCCCAAAAAACTACCCCCAAATTGGATCAATGCCTTTGAAAACTGACAATGATAATTACTTCAACACTTGTTGCATAAATATGCTGGCCGAATAAATATTGTACATCTATTTCGGTATCATATGTCTTAGTATTATTATTATTTTGTTATTGTGCTCGAGAGGGATTTTCAAATGCCACAAAATGGAGAAACATCAGTCGCGCTATTATTGACCCCGAATGTGCAGTTAATGATGATGCATTTAAGTATTTCATACATGCACAAGCTATATCATCTGGTATTCTTGCATGGCAGCATCATTGATGATAGTTTGTAGCATAGAAGGTGCAACATTGGCAGTAAATCAAGATTTTCTAGGACGAAGAAACGTGTTTTGGAAAAGAGGTGAGAGATTTTGCCTTTTAATTTGTAAATCAAGGCAAAGGCATATTTGGTTGCTTTTGATACGAGTTCATGTGGCAAATAACTTAACATTTAACATGATAAATCGGATTACCTGATCTACGTAGGCAAATTCAATAAAGGATTTTATTTGGTGGACAATGGAGTTAGACGAAGTAAAGTTGATTGACCATTGAAATTTTTTTTTTGAAGTAGAATGAGTAAGCTGTGACATATAGTAAAGTACTAAAGTTCAATGCCATTCAAACATTTAACTCAATATTACTACCTTGGGTTGGATTGGGTTAGGGTGGGGATAAAGTTGAAAGGGAAATGGTAGACAAGAGAATAATTGGTCAGTGCGAAATCAAGGTGCAGTATAGTACCATTCAGTGTTCAGAAAATACGAAGATCGTGACTGGGCCCCATTATATGAGGATTTCAGTAACCAACTTCCCACCTTTGCCAATCACGTTTGGCCAAGCTTAAAAGTTTCTTATAAATAAAATTCTTAATACTTCTCAAAATAGTGATTCGCAAACAGAAACCATGCTTATCTTTCACTTCCCCTAACCCCAAACAAACCAACCAACTATTCCTTTATTTGCTACCAATACCATTTTCTCTTCTTTTCTGATCCCACCAATCCTTACTACTCAACATATTCATTTCCATGGAATTCTACTTTTTTCTTCCATAATCACTTTTTTTATGTGGGTTTCATATATCTTCTACTGTTACTAAATTTGAAGCATAACTAATAATTTCTTGGAAAAGCCCACCTTGTAGATTTGTCTTGAGACCAAGGTTAGAGTTTTGCAGATTCTCTGTTTGTATTCTTATTTATTAGTCCTTGTACTATTTTCTTACAGCTTTTTGTTTGTTTCTTTAAAGTACAAAGATAGGGACAGGAACCCCAAAATACAGGAGACAAGAAAACAATTTTAATCTGGTGAATGCCAAAAACATGTATGAAGAAAGTGATTGTTTTGATCCAAGCAATCTGCAGCAGCAAGAAGGGTTGATTCAAACTGAGGATGGATTCTCACAAAGCCATTTACAAAATTGCAACAATCCAAGTTTTTCTATGGAAGAACACTCAAATTACCGTCAAAATCATCAGCAAGATGTTGCTGCAGTCTTGGAGATGGAGCTCCAACAGCAAATTATGCAGCATGGAGAGTCTCATTTGATGCAAGAAATTGTGCATGATTCAAACTGGCAAGAAATGAATACTTTTAATGGAAATATGAATCAGTATTCAATGCCAGAAACTCCTTATCCCACTACACCTGATTTGCTCAATATGTTTACTTTGCCTAGATGCTCACCATCCAGTGCTAATTTGCTTCCTAATTCATCCATTTCCTTCTCAAACTCAGCACAGAAATCTCCCAATTTCTTGGCTTCCCTTGGCCTCTTAGGGGATCTTAATCCAGTCGGTGGTGCATCGGCCTCGGCAAGTGTTGTCTATGACCCTCTATTGCCTTTGAATCTTCCACCACAGCCTCCTTTGCTGAGGGAGTTGTTTCACTCTTTACCCCATGGAGGTTATGCATTGGGAGGGTCAGGGACTAGTGGATCCTTGTTTCCTGGTATGGTAGGTGAGAGAGATGTTAATGGTGGGGATGGGAGGCACTTTGATTTTGACTTCAGTGGAGATATGAATTGCATTGGTAAAAATAGGGCTGGAAAGGATACTAAACATTTTGCCACTGAGAGGCACAGGAGAGTTCTTTTCAGTGACAAGTACAAAGATTTGAGGAGCTTGGTTCCCAACCCCACCAAGGTAAAACTTCTCTTCATATTTAGACGCCTACAGTTGTTGAAATTCTGTGTTTATATATAGGTATCATATTAAGAAAATTCACTTTTAGCAGCCAAAGAAGTGATTTTTAGGCATCGATCGAGATGCTTTTCAAGACGAAAATTTTCTCGTTACAAGTGAAATTTCTTGTACAATGATCTTTAGATTTGAGGGTTTTATTGCACTGGCTTTTGTTCATGTACAAATATGCAATCTTGTTCATTTACTTTTTGCAAGTTAATTCACTTTTAGCAGCCAAAGAAGTGATTTTTAGGCATCGATCGAGATGCTTTTCAAGATGAAAATTTTCTCGTTACAAGTGAAATTTCTTGTACAATGATCTTTAGATTTGAGGGTTTTATTGCACTGGCTTTTGTTCATGTACAAATATGCAATCTTGTTCATTTACTTTTTGCAAGTGTTTTTTATATTTTGACATTTTTGTGAGAAAAATCTAAGAATGATAGAGCCTCAATCGTGGGAGACGCTATTAACTACATAAACGAGCTTAAGAGGACAGTGACTGAGCTAAAAGTGTTGGTGGAGAAGAAGAGATCTACTAAGGAGAGGCTGAAAAGGGCCAAAAGACAAGATGATAGCATAGAGGGAAATATTGACACAAAGTCTTTAGATGATATGGGGCAGCCCTATAATGATTCATCCTTAAGAAGCTCGTGGCTTCATAGGAAATCGAAGAACACAGAGGTCGATGTGCGCATTGTGGACGATGAAGTTACTGTCAAGCTTGTTCAGCAGAAGAGAATTAATTGCCTACTCTTTGTATCAAAGGTTCTTGATGAGCTTCAGCTTGATCTTCATCATGTTGCCGGAGGCCTAATTGGTGATTACTATAGCTTTTTGTTCAACTCTAAGGTATTTTTAATCAAACTTTCATCCCAATTTATCTTATGATGATGAAGTTATTAAATACTCGGTACGACTCAATGTCGTTATACAGATCTGTGAAGGTTCAACTGTGTACGCGAGTGCAATAGCTAACAAGCTTATCGAAGTCGTGGACAAGCAGTATGCAGCAATTCCACCAACTAGTAGCTATTAGGTATGTGTACATGTAAGAGTTTTTATCTAAATTAGTGTGGAGAATAACAATTAATTAATGACTGAAGTTGGGAATTAAGCTTTATTTGACTGGTATAGACAGCAGAAGATTCATCTGAATAGTAAGTTGCAGTTTTACTACAGTAGTAGATCAGATAATAAGTTAGTTTCAAACATATATGTACAGTTACTTAATATGGGCATGCAAAAAGTACATTAATACTCAGACTTGCAGACCTAAATTTATGTCTTCAGTTAACTGCAGTCCAAGTTTCCCAGACATACATAAAAAATAAGGTTAATCAAATATGTTAATTTGAATCTCTTTTTGACAGATAACATTAGTATAAACGGCAAAATCTTATGCAACTTTTACGAAATCACTTAATGTTAAATAGTTTACTAACGGCTTTACCATCCAACTTTAACTCATGTGAAAGTCATGTGATTTTGAGGTTCGTCATCGAACGAAATAAACTAAACATTTCAGTTTCCCTAAGATGCTATGTTAATTGCAGTTTAACCTGGCTATCATAATATTAATGGCATTAATGAAATTGCAATATTCAATTGCGTTATAAGGGTAAATTTCAAGTGGTTAAAACTTAAAATACAACAACAACAACAACAACAACAACAATAATAATAATAATAATAAAGTGTTAATTTCTTTCTGTTTGCAGATTAAAATTGTTCATTGGAGGAGGATCGAAGTTGGATAAAGACTGATGACTACAAATTATGCATCATTTTTCTGGTGAATATTAGGCAGTAGAGAAGATGTGGGTCGTGACAGACATCCATTTACAATATGCTGATTAACTCACTGAATAGTGATACATATTATATATGTAATAAATCTCTATATTTCTATGGCCAAATTAAAAATGAATACATGCTCAAGCAATATATATAGATATATTGTTTGAATACCATTTTAATTACCTCATACATGTATGTATGTACAAGGACGGAGCCAGCACTCAACAAGCCATGGCGGCTGTCCATATGTGTTGGCTTCATTGGAATTTTTTTTCCCCCATATATTGGATGGTTGTCGAGCTGTCGTCTGCATTCACCTAGATCTAGCCTAGTTCCTCAAATTCCAGGATCCGAGTGTGTGTGTGAGAGAGGATAAATAAAGGTTAAGTGGATTTCTAATTAATTGATTGTACAATTTTATAGAGACTTCCATCATATTATGATAATACGTGTTGGACGTCTACGAGGTTAAGTGCAGTTAAACACTACTTATATTTTGATCGATAATTGATTAATTCACAAGCATTAAACAAATGTAGACAACGTTTATTCTATCAAGATTGTGCTGTCAACCGAAGTGTATCTAAACAATTCTTTAGCAATGTGCTACCCCTCTACATAGTGTTCTCGACAATTTCACATGTCTAGTTAGATCCCAATTTAAGTAATTTTGAAATAAGACCAATTGCTGAAATTAGTTAATGACACGACCTTTTGAAACACTCTTGCGAGTTCGACTCGTGACGTGTGCACATGATGAATGTCAATAAAATGCTGGATCAATCATCAAAATTGAATGTCATTTGCTAGACAAATGAACTAAATATGTCATGTGATTGTAGCTCTATAATCGACACGTTCTTCAAACTTGTTAAACTTATTGCTAATTAATTGATAAAAATACATTTAAAACTATGAACAATGCTACAAGTATAGGAGAGTTGTACAGATTTTTTTCACAGACGCCAAGTGTCAATACTGTATTGGTTTGTTTTTCATCTATGTTTTTCCATCATCAAATCCAATAATGCCACCTCTCTGCCCTTAAAACTCCCCCGTACTTAACCTTTTCCTAAAAGCTATAGGAGTTTATACACTGGCGAGGGAGGAGGCCTTGGGGTCCCAGGCCCCCACGTTTTCTAGAAAAAAGAAAAAAAAAAAAAGAAGAAGAAGAATTATTTGTATATGTAATAAAATTTGGGAGAAATTCCTTTATCCCTTAATCTGTAACGAGATTCATATTTATAAATCATAAAATAAAGCTATATATTTGTATGGACGAATTATTGAAAAGGTGGGGCCGCCAAGGAGGCTATTTCTCTACAAAACATTCATGAATATCCGGGTAGGGTGCATGGCTTGGTTCAAATTGTAACTTTTAATATTTTTAATTTTTTTTTTTTTTTTACAAATTTGAAAATCCGTACCCTCAGAAATGTATGAAAAATGTAGGAAATTGGTTTAAAAAGAAAATTTGGTTTAAGTATAAAAGTGGAAAAAAGTGACTTTCGTGTCAAATTCGATCAAATATTCGAACTTGATCTGATAGTCAAATTATAAATGTAGATAGACTTTGCTCTACTCGTCGAGTAGGTTATCCTGGTATATTTGGAAACTCAAAATCAATTTCGGATGAATAAGAAATCGCGGTTCAAAGTTGAAAGAAAAATAGAGGAAAAACTGGCCTGAATTTTGCCTAACTCCGTCGCTCGTATATCGCTCGAGCAACGGTGACGCCGGGTAGGATAGTGATTATCCTATTGGCTTGTTGTAGCAGATGATTCGCAAGAAAAGAACGATAAAAAACGCCCAAAAAAAATAGAGAAAATACTCGGAATTCAACTCAATATTATTAATAATGCAGCATGCTGAAAACTAACCCACAAGCCGGGTCAAATAGCTGCGAAATACGAAATTATGGGAAAATTACCAAAAATGGCAAAATTCCAAAATTATACCAAAATAAAATATTAAGTAAAAGAAGTAAGTTGCCAAAAATTTGGTTTAATTCGAGTTCTCTAACATATAGAAAAAAGGAAACTAAATATTACCATAAATAGTAAAAAAAATAACCTAAAATTGAATTTTGGAAAGGAAAACAGTAAATTTTGGGCTTGAAATTGACGTCCACCGAGCAAAGTTGGGTGGCCACGACGTGCGCGCCGAAGAGAGCTTTCCGGATTGGGGTTATAATAGCGATTCCGATAACCGTGGCCAAAGTTATGACCAAATTATCAAAGACGCGTCAAATTCCCCCAATTAAGGAAATAATGGTGATTCACTTTCCATCTTTGCGCCGATCCGCCATCGCATGGTATCTCAGGGCTATCATCGTGCTATCTGACAAATCAGTATCACTCGACTCGGATCCTCCTGCATCAAACGGGGTTATCGCTCGAGTGACAGGAGGGCGAAAGACTTCTGTTAAAATTTTGACACTAGCGCTCGAGCTTGAGGTCAACAACAGGCGAGCGACAGCAAGTGATGCTTTTGTTCATAAGGTTGCGAGGTTTCATATTCAACACTTCCCCCACAATCCCTCATTTTCTATAAATAAGATTCTTTGAAAGTCTATAATGCATCTCATATCACTTTTGCATTGAGCATTGCATCAAATCTCTTGCAAAAGCTCTCCAAAAATCATTTCATATATTTTTCCTTGTAGAGAGGATAAATTTCGTTCGAGTTCGTTGTTGCTTATGGTTTGAAGTGTTTCTACTGCAAGTTGAATCCGTTGTATCTTGGGAGACAAATGCCTTGAATTGTTAGAACCATTGTGGGGTAATTTTATCTTAAGGAGAAAATGTAATCACTTGCCTCAGATCGTTTTCCTCCATTTTGCTTAATTTCTTCTTGTTTTCTACTTCCATAAAGTTTAATTACGCTCCTACGATTTAAACTTTTTAACTTTGTCTTTGTTTGTTCATTACTAAACCACTCTTTTACCACCTTATTCTGGAATGCAACATTTATGTTGAAAGACCGATACCCTGTAGAGGCAAAGTTATGGTTTGTTTTGTTGTTCCTTCGGGGGTCCCGTCCACACGTCGTAAAAGGGAGGTCCATAGGAAGGAGAACTGCATCCCGAAAATCTGACTCAAATGCGTATAAGCTATGAATACATTTGGATTTACCTGAATGGTGAATTAGGGAGGAGGCCACTACTCTTAAGGATTAATCAGACAAAGTTTGGACATTTGAGTCATAAAAAGAAAAAAAGAAAAAAAAAAAGATATGATATTGATGAAAGTTTTTGTGATGTTGATGACAGAAAATGATGTGGCACCTTTTGATCTTCTTTAATGAATTGAACAATTAGTTTGCATGCAGGAAGAAGAAGAAGAAGAAACAATGAATCTAGTTAATCGCTAGAAAAAGAGGAATATGCGATGGTCGAAGACTCGGATACTTAAGTTAGGAAAGTCAAAATAAGTTTGAGATTATACATGTTATTGAGATTAATGTGATTAGCATACCGTGGGTATTAGAGGAGGTGACATAGCGTGTAATTTCAAAACCTGAAGACAAGGCTATTAATTAGGACAGGATAGGTAAACAAGATCGACAAAAAATCAGTCAAAATTTCATATATATTGACATTTTACGACTGCTAATATTAGACTTTTCAACCTCATAGAAGGAAAAGAACTTAAATCAAAATACTTAATAGCGTTACGATACAATTATACAAAACTTCTAGCGTGAGCACAGGCAATGAAACCATAAAAAGTTAAGTAAAATCAAATCCACTAAATAATTTGATTTATGGATAGCATGAAGTGCCAATGAAGTCCTGCATGAAATTGACCCAATAGACTAAGGATTTTTTCAATAATGATGACCTCCACAGAGTTGTGATCCCTCATGACAGATGATCTCTTGAAATTGGAATAAGTTCGATAGTAAAACATGAAATCTTGATAATATTCTCTATTTAGTGAATGGAGAATCTGCTTTATAATTGTCTCCCAATCGTTGTGACAATGGTGGCCAATTTATTCGTATAATCGCCTCAAAAGTGATGTCATCACTATGTCAATTGTGGTTTAGCCATCCTCGGCAAAACAACTATCCTTTGACGCCTTTTATTGAACACCCGACACATTTTGTCTTTACCATGTCAACGTAAAATCATTTCCACTTGTCATTATAGATTATAAATGAGACTACTACCTTAGGTCGTCTTCCTCACACCTCTCACGTCTAATCATGGGCGGACCCAAGGGGGTCCTTGGGGGTCATGTGACCCCCCAATTTCTGGGATTTATTTTTATTTATTTATTTATTTATTTTTCTGGGATGGACGGATAAGTCATGTTTGGTATAAATTGAAATCTAAATTTTAATATAATTCAAAATTAACAATTGATTTTAATAATTTATTTTGTAGAATCCTTAACTTTTTAATTTTTATCAAAATATAATAAAAATCTAATTTTAACTTCCGCCAAATAGGGGCAAAATTAAAATAAATTTGAATTTTTTTCTCTTTTCGGTTACTCTATCTCACGTTCTCCCTCGCACCTTTTATCAAAACCCTAACCATTCTAACTTTTTAAAATTTGTTTATAATTCTTTTACAAATTATCACATCTGCTATATATTTTCACTTTTCAATCAAATTTTCAATTAATTAGAACCTAAATTTGCATTTTCTCCTATCCTATTTGTGTACATAGAATATGTCTAAATTGATTATATACAATTTAACTTATATTTAACGAATTGTATTTATTTGATTGAAAATTAATTATATGTTTTTCCTTTCAATCACTTGAATTGATTGTTTGTATTAAATACAATATAATTTTTTTAAACATAAATATGCATATTCTTGTGATGAACAAAATATTAATAAAATGACCGTTCGAAATCAAATGAAAGAAAATGAGGAGCAAAATATTAATGAAAAAATGTTTTTTAAATGTAAATATGCATTTTCTCGTTGTGCCCCCTAACCAAAATTTTCTACATCCGCCCCTTGTGTCTAATTAGTAGAAAGATGGCCTTCTCAATCTCGATATCCATTATATAGTGTAAAGAAACAATGCTAACCTAATAAATGAATTGTTTCGCGCGGATTCGTCGCTAACAATTAAAAGGGATCAGACGATTGTGTAAGGGACAAACCTCTTGAGACAAAGTCTCAAAAAGGGGTGTTCTTTTATTGGCAATGACTTTACAATTGGAAATTAAAAACAGAATGCCTCCAGGGGGCGCAAGCACACGAGTTACTGAAAAAAGTGTTTAAATTTAAGTTAAGGAATTTAAAATTACATGTTCTCTGTTCGAGAGTTTTTGATTCGGTTTCTTTGCTCTATGTCTTTCCTTCCTTTAATACTCCCTGGATGATCTCTTTGTGATTAACCGCCTAAAAATTGCTGGATTGTTCTATAACTGCCCACTTTCCTCGTAATGGCCAACTTGTCATGGAACTGCCTTTTTTAACTGCTGCCATTACTCTTCGTCGTTTAACCGTTTTCGATTGAATTCCTTGAATCGTGGAACGTGATAGGGATGCTTTAATAATTGCTTTGATAACTGCACTTCTTGATAACTACAACACTTTATGTTTGCTAAGACCTTGGGCGACTCGAAGGTTTGGACGAGAATAGAGTAACAGCTCTTGGTGACTGCATGACACTCCATTCGCTCAGATTCTGGGCGACTTGCAAACTTGGGCGATGGTGTTACCGCATTCTTGGGCCTCCCTATTTGGGCCTTCATCTTGAATTGTTTGATTGAGCTTCGTTCTTTGGGCTATCTGATTTGGGGATCCTCCAATTGGGCTTCATTCCTTGGGCCGTTCGATTTGGGCTGAATTTTTATCTGTCAACAATTACCCCCCAATATGGCAGAATTAATACCAATTATTAAATTTTGCCATATTCACTTTATGTTTCCAGCAACATTCGAAATTTCCAAGAATTTCAATCATTGTTTCCTTCCATAGCTTGAAAAGGTGCGACGTTTTGCAAACCCTTATAACCCCCAAACACGCCATTTCACTGCATCATTAAATCATGCCTCACTTTTTCGCGTTTCTCTCCCACGATTTACTATTCATCTTTTTGCTTCCCTGCTATGTAACTCTGAAAAAAAAAACTCTGTTTCATCCCTAATGGCTACTTCACAATCTCAATCTGGCGACTCCTTTAGTTTTGATGACTTTCAAAAACTTTTGAGTCGTCCATAAATAACTCCGAGCTTTCTCGTGCCCGCCAATGTCGAACTCAATGAGTTCTACCTAGGTCCTTTCTTCAACAATGCAGAGGCAGTCGAACAGGCGACTGTGGGCCAGCTGTTTCCTTGTACTCAAGGCCCTCCATTTCTAAACTCTTTGCCGCTGGGGCCACTTCGCGAAAGAGGTATTCGCACTTGGCCCAAATCTGATGTAGTTTTCCGTAGGTGGCATGCTCGTCTTGTGGGCCATGGTCCTACTAAGGCACTTTTTGATAATGCTAGATTTCTGATTTGTTAGAAATCTCTATTCAACCCCCTACTTTTGATTCAGCACTTTTTTCGATTGCTTTGAGTTTTTGGTCTTCTGAGTATAATACCTTTATTTTCCCTCTTGGCCCCATGTCTATTACTTTAAGGGATGTTAGGGCCCTAGTGAATCTACCATCTTTGGGCGATACCATTTTTCCTGGTATCTTGGTTTCTGGTGGCGCCCCAAAGTTTGGTAAAAACTACACCGAGTCTTATTCAAGCTTGTAAACCCTTCATAACCATTCGAGCGCTGAGCCTTCCCATACTGAGCGAGTGGCATTTCTTCTGGTTTGGCTTTGTAAATATGTTTTGTGTGTGCCAAGCATAAAGTCTTCCCTGAGTTATTTACCCATAGCGCACGAATTGGCGGGTGGCACGCCTTTGAATTTATGTTCTTTCTTTTTGGCTGCCCTTTATAGAGGCATGGCCTCTCTTCAAACTCAATTGAAGAATGGTGCATCTCCCACTGGTAGTGGACCTCTTTGGTTCACTCAACTGTGGTTGAGATCCTATTTTCCATTGCTTGGTGCTCCATCAATTTCTCGTTCTTCTGCTAGCTGCTATGGGCTAGCCATTGAGCCCTTGGCTCCTGTAAATATGTCTAGAAGGGACATTTTTTCATTCTTTTATTCTTTGGATTCAATCCCTTCCTTTTTTCATTTTTCTCCTTTTTTGACTCCAAACTATGTGCATCCCCCCTCTACTATAGACAGCGCGAGCACCTTTCTGCTCATTTGGATCCATTTTTTAACCGGGAGGGAGTTATTTCATGATATTTTAACTGGGACCAATGCCAAGGCAGGGGTAGAAATTTATGCTCCCCAATTTTTGCTCGCCAACTTGGTTTTGGCCCAACTTGGCCTGTTCCTCCTTGCTATTCAAGGAACTTGATTGATCGCTTCCATATTATTAATAAGGTGGAGGCAGAGGCTATAAATGCTCGCAATCTTCTTTTAACAAGCTATTTTTCGTTAGCCCCCTTCAATTCTAGCCACGCCATCCATATAAAGTCTTCCCTGAGTTATTTACCCATAGCGCACGAATTGGCGGGTGGCACGCCTTTGAATTTATGTTCTTTCTTTTTGGCTGCCCTTTATAGAGGCATGGCTTCTCTTCAAACTCAATTGAAGAATGGTGCATCTCCCACTGGTAGTGGACCTCTTTGGTTCACTCAACTGTGGTTGAGATCCTATTTTCCATTGCTTGGTGCTCCATCAATTTCTCGTTCTTCTGCTAGCTGCTATGGGCTAGCCATTGAGCCCTTGGCTCCTGTAAATATGTCTAGAAGGGACATTTTTTCATTCTTTTATTCTTTGGATTCAATCCCTTCCTTTTTTCATTTTTCTCCTTTTTTGACTCCAAACTATGTGCATCCCCCCTCTACTATAGACAGCGCGAGCACCTTTCTGCTCATTTGGATCCATTTTTTAACCGGGAGGGAGTTATTTCATGATATTTTAACTGGGACCAATGCCAAGGCAGGGGTAGAAATTTATGCTCCCCAATTTTTGCTCGCCAACTTGGTTTTGGCCCAACTTGGCCTGTTCCTCCTTGCTATTCAAGGAACTTGATTGATCGCTTCCATATTATTAATAAGGTGGAGGCAGAGGCTATAAATGCTCGCAATCTTCTTTTAACAAGCTATTTTTCGTTAGCCCCCTTCAATTCTAGCCACGCCATCCATCCCCTTTTTGAACAGCTCTGGCCGTCAGTGAAGCGCAGATTGTTTGCGACTGATGCCAATCGTGCCTTTCATTCACTGGACCAGCCGAGCATTTCTTCCCCTTCTCCTGTTTTAGTCACTCCTTTGTCTATCCGGAGTCCTTCTCCTCCTCGTCGCACTAAACAGTCTGCTCATCCATCTTCTTCTCTCCCTGCCAAACCTACTGCAGCCAAGAGTGCCCCAAGCCGCAAACGGCCAGCCTCAGTATCTCCCATCCTGGAGGATGATATTGATGATGATGATGATACCCCTCTTATCATCAGGAGGAAGGTAATTAAATTGGTTTACTCACAAGCATACTTTTCCCTACTTGAAACTTTTCTGTGTGCTGATGATTTATTTGGACTTCTCAGAAAAGTTCAGTCTCTCCTTTAAAGGCTTTGGCATCGGCAGCTCCTGCTCCATCATCCTCCGCTGAGGCTGTTTCATCCAAACCAGTTGATGAAGGGACTACGCTTAAAGAGACATCTTCAATCCCAAAATCCTCATCATAACCAATGGATGAGCCACCTTCTTCTCAGGGCGTCAACCCCCCAAACATCGAAACAGAAGGTAATTCAGTTTTTTGATGCTTTACCTTTGCTTATGCTATTTGGTTTCTGATTTGTTGCTTTTGAGTTTTACAGATGCTCCTATGAGTCTACCCGTTGTGACAACATCTTCTCGCTCAGACAAGGGGAAGTCCTCACGAATGGTGGAGCCACAGGTGGCAGACTTGGTTGAGGATATGCCATCTTCCACGATTATTGATGAGGTAATCTTTGCTTTACTTTTATTTCCATCTTGTTCGTTGTAGCTAGAATCTTCAATATTGACAATTTTCTTTGCAGGATGTTGACAAGATTGTGCGTTCCATCCAAGACTTGTTCGCTTCCTGGGGGCAAGTCAAGACATCTCGCCCTGCTCCATCTGGTCGTCCTGCTACTTTTTCAGAGGAAGACTTGAAGTTCCTCAAGCAGCCGATTTTTGAGTACGTGTCTTTCATGGATATAGACGTTGGTAAGGCTAGTACTGCCAGCCACAAGGATAAGTTTGAGCATTTGAATGCAAAGTTGGAGCAAGCACTGACACTTCCGTCGCTCAATCTTTTTGTCGATTTTAAAGCGACGTTGAAAGTTATCCATTCCGAGGTCCTCTCCTTGCTGGCCAAGAATGCTGAACTAAAGGCCAAAAGTACTCAATATCTTCACGCCGTATCTGAAAAAGAGTCTTTGCGTCTGGAGATCAACAAGGCTGAGGACGAGTTGAAAGAAATCTCTTCCGAAATCATGATTGAAGACTCTTTGATGGTTAGTCTGGCTACTCAGATGAAGGAACTTCAAGCCAAAATGGACGACTACAAGGCGAGAATAGCTGCTAAAAAGCGCAACGCCTCCCAAGGAATTGAGCGAACTAAGTCTTTGGTCGAGCAGTACAAAAAGTTGGAAGTTGATGATGATGTCGTGGCTGAATTGAACATCACTTCCGCTCGGCAGAACGAGGATTGGAAAAAACTTAGGGAACGAATTCGTTCAGTATGGAGTAGATTGTAATTAAGACATATGACGCCTTAACTTTTCTTTTTGTAATTTCGCATTTGACTTTCCTTTTGTAATTTTGTTCATCATTAATGAACATATATGTTAACTTCTTGTGTATTTATTTGACGTTTGTCTTTTAATCGCCAATTCTTCAAGCATTTAACTGCTTTGTGCTAAAAATCTTGCACATTTTCTCTTGATATTTCCACCTCTTTTCCCAAGACTTTGGGCTACGTAATTCCATTTACTAGGCAGAATGTGGCTGCTCATATTCTGTCTCTTCATCTCCACCCCCTATAAATGTATGTATGCTTCGCACTTTCTATCTTCCATCTTCATCTTCATTTTCTTCTTCGAAACCAATTTGCTGCCATTGTTTGGCATTCTGACAATCAATCCGAAACCTTCGTCTTTCTATAAAAATGGATTGTTTGGTCCGCCCATTTTACTATTTGCCTTGATGTCACCTTTGGTGTGGGAGGTATAGGAAATATTTTTTGTCTAGCAGCAAAGTTTTTACCATCAAAGTTCTTCCCATCGTCTCTTTATCCTTTACAAGGAGTTCGATGATAGAATGCAATTTTTTGGATGCTTGCGGGCCACCTTGCTTGCTGAGAGTGCTTCTCAGCCTCTTTGCCCGCCATTGCAGCGATGCATTTAGGAAGGTGGTGTGAGGCCAGTCCACCCTCTTACTCGACGATCCCACCATTGTAGCGATACATTTAGGAAGGCGGTTCGAGACCAGTCCACCCTCTTACTCGGCGATCGACCGGGAGATTAGCTTACTCTTAATTGTAGTTTGTAGAACATTCATCATTTGTATTTTTGCATTTTTGTAATGAACGTTTGATAATAAAGGACTTTATTTGAACGTATTTCGCTCTGGCCTTGTTATCCTTAATCGTTCAACTTATTTTGATTATGCTTTTATCTGTTCACATTCCCATAAAGAAGGAACATATTTTTTCAAATATTTGCCGTTAATGAATCTCACGTGCTTGGTGCCATCTAAATCTTCCAAATGATACGCTCCATTGGGCAACACATTGTTTATTTTGTATGGTCCTTCCCAATTGGGCGATCACTTCCCGTACTTTGGATCCTTGCTATCCAAAGGAAGTAACGTCTTCCAAACTAGTTTACCCAGACTGAACGACTTAGCTATGACTTTTTTATTATAAAACTTAGCCATTCTTTGTTTTTGAACTTGCAATCTATCTAAAACGTCAAACTTTAATTCGTCCAACCCCAATAAATTTTGAACTAGTGATTCTGTATACTCATCATCATTCAACTTATGTTGCAAGCACACTCTAATTGATTGCACGTTGATTTCCATAGGCAAAACGGTATCCTGTCTATAAGCAAGTTGGAAAGGAGTAACTTTGGTATTTGACCGAGGTGATGTTCTATAAGCCTACAAGGCCTTGTTCAGACATTCGTGCCAATTTTTGGCATTTTCATCTATCATCTTTCTGATGGTATTTTTTAGAATCTTATTAGAAGATTCTGCTTGTCCGTTGTATTGAGCGTAATATAGTGTGGAGTTTACTAATTTAACACCAAACTCGCTCAAAAATTTGTTCACTTGATCCCCATTCAAAGATGTTCGGTGATCTACCATTAACGTTTGTGGAATTTCAAACCTATAAATGATGTGATCACGGATAAACTCTATGACATTCTTTTGGGAGATCTCTTTCAAAGGTACCGCCTCTACCCACTTGGTGAAATAGTCGGTTGCAACTATAATAAAAGTATGTTGTTTGGACGATGGGGGATAAATCTTCCCTATCAGGTCTATCGCCCAACCCTTGAACGACCAAGGTTTAATAATAGGTGCCATCTCTCGTGCTGGTGCCCTTTGTATTAGACCATGCTTTAGGCATGCTAAACAACTCTTTGCATACTGAACGCATAATTCTCCCATCTTTGGCCAAAAATATCCACTCCTAATAATTAACCATCTCATCCTTTGGCCAGCTTGATGAGCTTCACATATCCCTTCGTGCACCTCAGCCATGATCGTCCTGGCTTCTTGCAAACTTACACACTTTAACAATACACCATCAGATAGTTTCTTAAACAACTCTTCATCTATTAGTGTATAGTTCAGCAAACACAGCTTCATTTTCTTACTAATCCCTCCATTAGATTCTTTAAGGAACCTTTTAATCTCTGTTCTCCAATCCATTGCATCTCCATCTTGTATGCAGTGAAGTTCAATCTTTCTCGCCCTTCTTTGAGTCACGGGCAATATGATTCCATACTCACAAGTAGACATTCAATTCAAAATCTTTGAGTACCCTGAGGCCATTTGGGCTAAGTCATTTGCCACATCGTTGTATATCCTATTAACGCATTGAAGTTCTACTTGGTCGAATTCTTCTAACAATTCTTGGGCGATCTCATATTGACTTATAATGGAATCACTTTGGCATTTAAAATCACCAATTGGTGGATTACCAATTAAGAATCGCCCCTAACGATCACATTTCTTACTCCCATAACTATCATTAGTTCTAGGCATACAATTAAGGCTTCATATTCGGCCTGATTGTTGGTGCACATTCTGTCTAAAGTGAATGCGAACTTGTAGCAAATCCCTAAAGGATTAATCAATGCTACTCCTACTCCTGCACCTTTAGAGGTTTTGACCTATCGAAATACAACACCCAAGGTTTTAGCTCGAACGAATTGATTTCTAATTCAATTTCTTCAGGCATGTCAAGGCATGGATGATCGGCTAGAAAGTTAGCCAAAGCCTGATTTTTGACTGCCTTTTGAGGTATATATTGTATCTCGAATTCTGATAAAGCTAATGTCCAAAGACCTACCCTTTGATGTAAAATACGGCGCGAGAACATAGACTTAACTAAATTTACTTTAGAAATTAAATAAACGGTTACGGGTCGTAAATAAGCTCTTAATTTTGCACATGTGAAATACAATGCAAGACACAATTTTTTGATAGCAGAGTAATTACATTCACATTTTGTTAACCGTCTGCTTAAGTAGTAAATTACCCTTTCTTCACCAAATTGGTCTTCCTGTGCGACCATTCCAGCTATTGATTCTTTTTCAACCGATATGTACACTTTCATTGGCCGTCCTTGGATTGGTGACACCAACACCAGTGGACTTGATAAATATGTCTTCAGGCTTTCAAAAGCCTTTTGATATTCTTCTTTCCAGACGAATTCGTCTTGATTTTTCAGCTTTAAGAGCGGCGAAAAGACTTTAGTTCGCCCTGCACAGTTAGAAATAAAGCGTCTTAAAAAGTTTACTTGGCCTAGAAACCTTTGCAATTCTTTTTTGTTGTTAGGTGGTTTGGCCTCTAAAATGGCCTTCGCTTTATTTTTTCAAGTTCAATCCCTCTTTTGTGTACCGAGAAACCAAGAAAATTCCCTGCATTAACACCAAATGCACATTTCAAGGGATTCAACTTTAGCTTATATTGCTTCATTCGCTCAAACGAATATCTTAACTGTTCGAAATGGTCCTCTTCTTTAATGGACTTGACTACTATGTCATCTACATACACTTCAACAAACTTGCCTATCATATCATGAAAGATTAAATTCATTGCCCTTTGGTAAGTTGCCCCTGCATTTTTTAGGCCGAAAGGCATAACCACCCATTCAAAACATCCTAGAGACCTAGGGCATCTAAAGGCAGTTTTGTGTATGTCTTCTTTAGCTATATAAATTTGATTGTATCCTGAATACCCATCCATGAAAGAATACATGACATGTCCGGTAGTCGAGTCTACTAAAGAATCCACCGTGGGCATTGGATACTCATCTTTGGGTGTAGCTATGTTTAAATTCCTAAAGTCTATACACACCCTTAGTTTACCATTCTTTTTTAGTACTGGCACGATATTGGACAACCATTCGACATATCTGGCTGTTCTAATAAAATCTGCTTTCAATAATCACTCTATCTCTTTTTTAATCTCAGGGAGTACATTAGGAGCAAAACGTCTAGGAGGCTGCCTATGAAGTTTAAAATTAGGCTTAGTTGGTAACCTATGTTCCACCAAGTCTCTATCTAAACCAGGCATTTGTTCCTATTCCCAAGCAAACAATCTTTATACTCCTTTAGCAAAGCGATTAATTTATTACTAACCTCTTGATCGAGCATCTGGCTGATGAATGTTGGACGATCTTCTCCTTCATTGCCAATATTTACTTTGATCAGAGGGTCTTGTGCTTGAGCGTATCCAGGTTTGATGATCCGCATCACTTCGTCATCCAGTTTCCTTGTAAGTACTTCTTCTTCTAAACAGTCCACCTTGTTGACTTATCGAACAATGCTTTGTTCTAACTCGAATACTGCCAATTTGTCCTTCAGCGCTTTTAGGGTTATCTCTTCTTTTGCCTTGTCATTGCATTCCTTATTGAAAGCCATCAGTCTGGCTTTGAATGCCTGAATATCGGCCATTTGCTTTTGTAACTTAGAATCCATTCAAGACTCCTTGATTATTCTTTTGCCAATTACTGGCTCTTCTAGGGCTACTATATTTGGCCTCATCTATATGAACATTTCAGTGAGTGCGTCCACTGAAAATGGCTCTTCGCTTTGCGCGACAACTTGAGTTTCTTCCCCATCTTGTACTACCCTGACAAGTCCATAGTTTTCTTCGTACATGAACTTTTCCACCGAGTTTGCTTCTGCGACAAAAGGCCTATGATCGGCCTGTACCACCTCTGCTTCGCCTTTGTTATTCCAAAAGATCAGGCATTGATGGAGCGATGAGGGTATACAGCGACTTCCGTGTATCCAATCTCTTCCTAGTAACACATTGTAACTAGTAGGACCATCTATTACAAAGAAGACTGTGGTCCTAGTAGTCGTCCCTATATGTCCAATGGCATAACTCCCTTAGCTGAAGTTGCTCCTCCGTTGAAACTCGTAAGGATAACTTCTGTTGGAATCATGTCACCCTCTGCCTTTGCAAACTTCCTCATCATCCTAGATGAAATGGTGTTTATAGCTGCTCCATTGTCGACAAGCACTTTTGCCACAGGGATGCCATTAACTAGAGTTTTAACGTACAATGGCCTCAAGTGTTTAGTCAATTTCATGGCTGGCCATTTAAAAATAACCTTTTCGGCAGCCTCTATTTCTACTTCCTGCTTGTTTTCTATCGAATTATCCCCCTGTGATAAGTCGATGTGCAGCATATCGCGCTGATCCTCTGTCTCCTGAATTTCCTTCTTACTTTTTTCTAATGCTTCCTCATCAGTTACCCAACCTGTGGGAG
>NC_036239.1:9407215-9407632 GCF_002742605.1 Olea europaea var. sylvestris
CATTGGATACTCATCTTTGGGTGTAGCTATGTTTAAATTCCTAAAGTCTATACACACCCTTAGTTTACCATTCTTTTTTAGTACTGGCACGATATTGGACAACCATTCGACATATCTGGCTGTTCTAATAAAATCTGCTTTCAATAATCACTCTATCTCTTTTTTAATCTCAGGGAGTACATTAGGAGCAAAACGTCTAGGAGGCTGCCTATGAAGTTTAAAATTAGGCTTAGTTGGTAACCTATGTTCCACCAAGTCTCTATCTAAACCAGGCATTTATTCATATTCCCAAGCAAAAAAATCTTTATACTCCTTTAGCAAAGAGATTAATTTATCACTAACCTCTTGATCGAGTATCTGGTTGATGAATGTTGGATGATCTTCTCCTTCATTGCCAATATTTACTTTGATCAGAGG